>NC_045444.1:126092708-126125589 GCF_002776525.5 Piliocolobus tephrosceles | reverse complement strand
GCCTGTGCTCGGTTAGGCCCTGGGCTGTGGAGGGTACCCTGGTATAAAGATGTTGTCTGCTTGTGTGCTCGATTAGGCCCTGGGCTTTGTTGTCCTTTCCTGCAACCAGCACCTAAATGAGATGTCCCTTGTTTATACTGGGCAGATGATGCGTGGGACACAGTAGCCCCTTGACATTATGCTGGAAGCGGCTTCCAGCATTTCTGCCGTTGTGGGCACTCCATTGAGCCTCCTGTTCCAGCCTGTTTGCTGGCCTCTCTGGCCAGGATTGGGACTGCATAGGCTCCCTCTGGGTGGTCTGGAGATGATGGCAGGGGCAGCTTCTTCATTTGGTGAGGTATGGACATGCTAACCTGCTGCTTTTCAGTCATTCCCGGGCTGGACAGCCAGGTCTCTGAATGGTCAGTGTAGGCATGGGGGAAGCGGGCATGGTGAACTGCTGCTCCCTTCCTTCTAGGACCTGGTGCTAAATTCTCAGTGGCCGGACTAAAGACCAAGGATGAAGATAACTGAGTTGCTGCTACCCTGTTGTATAGTTTGGCTGAAACAGGTTACTTTGAGGGTTTCATTTGTCTCGTAAATTCTAAATCCTAGTAGCTCAATTAACCTGTGTCCCACTTTGCCAGTTTTGTGCCCTCTGTACCTGTCCTCAGTTAGGCCCTGGGCTTCGTTGTCCTTCCCTGCAGTGGGCACTGCATTTAGCGATGGTATGTGCAGCTGCCGACGTGGCTCATGTACCTTATTCCTGTGGACAGTGGTGACTGTGGTCTGTCACGCCCTTCACTTGGGGGCAGTGTAGTCAGGAGAAGGGAAACGAGGAAATGGACCTGCTGTTGTCACTGTCAAGCCAGCCATGAGAACATTCTGGCTTCTTTCAACATGTCCTCCTGAACCAGTCAAGCTCTAATGCGCCCTCACGTGCCCAGCATGGTGCCCAGTGCAGAGAATGTGAGGTTTTAAATTTGAGCAGGAGACTTTAGTGGTTTGTATTCATTAGCACATTTAACTTCAGCTTGGAAAAGTTTACATTGAATTTCAACTTGTTTTTTCTTACAGTGAAAAATGTGAGATTTTACAGTATTCTGCAAGGGAAGCTGAAGATTCAACAAGGGTAAGAAAATGGTTGAAAAGTTGGAAGTTATTTCTACATTTGATTCATGTGTAAGGTGCTTGCAAATCAGATCGTCAGTTAGATTCCCAGTGGTCCTAACAAACATCAGTATTTTATCACCTAAAAGCAGTGCCAGTCAAATCCATCATCACACTCCCCTGGCCATGAGGTTTTGATATTCTTTTAAGTAATTCAGTTTCTATGATCTGAAGATTATAGAGGCCACGGAATCGTGGGCCATCCACTCCACCATTTTTATTAAAGAGATGGAGAATTGAAAGTTGGATTAGTTAATGGGAAAGATTTACATGTAAAGATAACAGTTTTCCCTAAATTAGTGTATTTTGTGAAAGTCTACTAAATCTTGGTGTAGTTTTCAGGGAACTTTTTGAATAATAGCCAGACAAACATTAAAACGTCTGAAGAAGAGTAACGAAAGAACATTTGCTCTCTCACATATAAAAACAAACTATATGATTATAGTAAGGAGAGCATTGTGGTGTTAATGCAAGAATTAATAAAGAGCCTAATGGAACAAAACAAGAGTCCAAAAACACGTATGCACCTGTGTGTATCTTCAGTTTGGCAAAGTTAGTTCCTTAAAGGATAATTACAAAAATGGAAGTAGAGGAAAATTGTTTCTTAAATGGTACTGAGGCAATTGAACATACATTTGTTAAAAAACAAGTTTTTTATTTTGTATTTTATATATTAAGCATAAATTACTAAAAACAAGGTGTAACAATTCTAGAAGAAAATACACATTTTAGAATCTAGTCTTGAAGTGTGAGTGGCGTCTGTGTAACAGAGAAGCCTTGCATAGTTGGCTGCTGGGATGACAAGCACGCTTCATTTGCCTCAGCATTGGGAGGATGAGAAGAGGGAGGTTAACTGAGCTTTTCTGCACAGAGAGGAGCATTCTCCTTACAGAGGGAAGCCCTACATTCTCGCCCAGGCTCTCCTACTACCAGTTGTAAAGTTCTTTTGAAACCTTGGTTTATTCTACTCGGATTGATTAAATTACATTTCATTTTCTCCTCGGCCTTCTATTTCTGTTTTTAGAGTATTTATATACCTTTGAGAGACTGTTTAGGTGGCATGTATCTTAGAAGAAGAATAGTACATTTTGTCTCTTACACTATGTTATTTGAGTTCGTTTTTGAATCTACTCAAATTCTCGAAACTAAAGAGGGTTCCTAAGTTTGGCCTGTTTTGAGGAAAGAATGCTTATGGAAGGATGACTCCTCTGGAAGGTCAGACTGTGCAGACAGCCAGCCTTGGGGCCGGGCACCTGGATCATTAGGTCTCTCTAGGAAATGGGTTTATATCTTATTCTTTTGTCATTTTGAGAGGCTAGGTTTTGCCTTTTAGAATGAACTTACTTGGGAAGAAATGAGTAGCCTGTCCTGAAGGCTGATCTTTCTCCCCTAGTCTTGATTGTTCTCGCCTGTCCTTTTTCTCCCAGCCTGCAGGGAATGTCTATACTACTCCTGATCCCTGAGTGTTAGCTAGGCAAGGCCATGCTGCCATGCAACACTCAACCCCACCATCTCATTAAAGGTCAGCCAGCTTCACTTTCATTCTGACTGTTATGGTGTGATTCTTCCTGCTAGATATTCATAGCTTACAATGTATTAAAATGTTACCTCTTGGCCAGGCATGGTGGCTCATGTCTGTAATCCCAGCACTTTGGGAGGCTGAGGCAGGAGGATCGCTTGAGCCCAGGATTTAGAGACCAGCCTGGGCAACATGGCGAGACCCCATCTCTACTAAGAATACAAACATTAGCCAGGTGTGTTGCCGGGCGCCTGTAGACCCAGCAACTCGGGAGGCAGAGGTGCTCAGGTGGGAGGATTGCTTGAGTCCAGGAGGCCAAGGCTGCAGTGTGCTGTGATTGTACCATTACTTTCCCGCCTGGATGACAGAGCCAGACCCTGTCTCAAAAACAGGCTACTTCATTTACATTTCTAAAATGGGGTTCTCTGTTTAACCTGAATTTTTCCTGTCTTAGGTGGTAGAGGACATTGAATACCTTAAGTTCGAGAAAGGGCCGTGGCTCCAGCAGGACGATCGCTCTTTACACCACCTGCGATTACGGTAAGTGCATCTGTGTGGGGGCTGCTGCACGTGTGGGGTCTACTTGCATAATGGGGAAACTTAGGGAAGTTTGAAGTAATTACGTTTCAAGTTAGCACGACCAACCAATACTTAGATGCATTTTCTCTTCCAAACAGCTCCTGAACCCCCTGGTCTGATACTTAATTTATTGAGTGCCATTATTAATTTAGCAGGCATTTTGCTTCCACTCTGTGCAACACCGTTCCAGATTTAAGGGATTTAAGTGTCAGATAAAATTCTTGATGTCTTTGAAAATGTGTTTTAGTGGGGGAGACAGAGTAAACAAATAGGTGAAACTGTCCGGTCACGAAGGCCAGGGAGAGAAGTAACCCGGAGTAACAGGGTGGTGAGTAGCTAGGGGTGGCAAAGGGCCTCTCTCGGGACAAGGCCTAAGTGAGGCCAGGATTGGGTCCTGTGGGCTGTGGGGTGAGCAAAGGGCAGGGGCTCGGCAGGTGCAGAGGCTCTGAGGCAGGAGTGTGGTGGGAAGGTGCACCCAGCAGCCAAGCCAGTGTGGCTGGAACAAGTCTGGGGAGGGGAGGTCACGGCGGAAGGCGGGTAAGTCATGGTGCATTTGGTGGGTTTTTATCTGATGAGATGAGATGCCATTTGGGGGTTTGAAGCAGAGGAGTAACACGATGTGACTTATATCCGTTCAGCTATTGTGTGGATTCTTTGGTATCTATTAAATAAAAAACAAAAACTGTACCAATTCGGTAAGTTGAAGAAAAAGCTGTCTTCACCTACGTCACTCTGTTGAAACTGCTCCCGCCAAGAAGACGGCCTCGCAGTTCCAGATGCAGCAGACCCTTGTCTGTCTTCGTGCTGCTCCCTGGCCCTGGAAGCAGTGCCGCTGCCCCTCGTCTCTACTCCCTTCTCCTGGTTCCATGCCCCGCGACACCCCCAGTCTGTCACTCCTCCACCAGCCACTGCCCTCTGGGGCCGGGCTCTCCTTTTGTGGTTCCTCCTGCCTGCCACTGGGCTCTGGCAGGCACAGTGACCTGGGCAGGGTCTTGTCCGTTGACTTCGATTTCTTGAGGACGTACCTAGTCACACAGCTGTGGATAGCATGGATACCATCGTAGGTCCTAGCCCAGACCTTTCCCCTGCACACCCTGCAAATGTCCCCCAGGTTCCTCTTGCAGTGTGTCTGTGCACTGGCCTTCCCGACAGTGATCCCCAGCTCTGCCTTTTCTGTCCTGGCTGGTGCTGGCTGCCTGGGAATCTCACCCTGCTTGGGTCTCTCCTCTACCACCTGCCCCAACTGCTGCTCATCACTGCAACGCCCAGTGCCTGGCACAGGCCTCATATCCAGTGCGCACTCAGGAGATGCATCTGGAACGAGTGACTTTGATTTCTGTGTTCTTGGCCCTATGATGCTGGTGTTCTTAGGCCATTGGTGCTTATTTTCTTTTTCTGCCTGATGGGATGTGAGGGATACAGTAGTCTCCTAGGATGACCAGAGGGATAGCTGGCTCATTGTACATGTCACTGAAAGTTCACTGATCAAAATGTAAACAGAATGTGTGATAAGTCTACTTCTGGCCAGGCAGGGTTCACGTCTGTAAATCCAGCATGTTGGGAAGCTCAAGCGGGAGGATTACTAGAGCCCTGGAGTTCGAGACCAGCCCGGGCAATATAGCGAGACCCCATTTCTACAAACTGTTAAAATTATCTGGGTATGGTGGTGCATACCTGTGGTATGCTACTTTTGAGGCTAAAGTGGGAGGTCACTTGAACCTGGGAGGTTGAGGCTGTGATGAGCTGTGTTCACGCCACTGTGCTCCAGCTTGGGCGACAGAGACCTTGTCTCTCAAAAGAAGTTTACTTCTGTTTGATGTTTTTAGTACAGCATTAATAAGCAAAAAATGGATTTACATTAAAAAAAAACAACTAGTCATTCTACTTAGTTTGTTAATTCCTGCCACACTGTTAAAATAGTATTTGCAAAATCAGTTTTCTAGTTAGTGGAATGGATACTGAAGGGTGAGTGAGGTAGTCATACTGTGGGGTCCTCATGTTAGACTGAGGAGACAGGAAGAGTCAGGTCATCCCTTAGCTGACTGTGTGACTTGGGACAAGTTACTTTATCTGCCTGTGCCTCCATTTGTAAGATTATAGCAGTGAACTAGAGTGCCAGGCTGTATGTATCGAAGGAAAAAACAAATATAAATTTCATATATTTCATATATTCACTACTGTATAAAATGATATTAATCTAAAAGTAGCTTACTGAAATGATTGTCTCTAGAAAGTCTTTTTAAAGGAATCTAGCAAATCTTCCATTAGAAAGTAAAACAACAAAACCTGCTTTCTTTGTCTTTTTTTTTTTTTTTTTGAGTTGGAGTGTTGCTCTTGTTGCCCAGACTGGAGTGCGGTGGTACGATCTCAGCTCACTGCAACCTCCGCCTCCTGGGTTCAAGCGATTCTTCTGCCTCAGCCTCCTGAATAGATGGGATTATAGGCATGCGCCACCACACCCGGCTAATTTTTTGTGTTTTTAGTAGAGACGGGATTTCGCCGTGTTGGGCAGACTGGTCTCAAACTCCTGACCTCAGGTGATCTGCCCGCCTCGGCCTCCGAAAGTGCTGGGGTTACAGGCGTGAGCCACTGCGCCAGCCCTCCTTGTCTTTCTGAGCCATTACTAGGAGGTGGAATTAAAGCACAAAGCACTGCTTTTGGCCTCCGAATCAATATTCTGCCTCCTGGAGAATATTGTGCGTGTTGTCCATGTGCAGAGGTTACAGTGCCTGCTGCACATGGACAACACGTCTCAGCCTGAGGGCCGTGAGTCCGCTGATTGATGGGGCGACTGACCAGAAATGAGAGGGGTCCTCTGAGATGTCTGAATGTAGAAGTTTCTCCGAGTCATTCAAGTCAGCTGATCATTCCCTGTGCAGCCGTTTTTGTTGCAAAGTCAGTGTGTGCTTTGCTGTGAACTGTGGCAAGGGCCATCAAACATTGGTTCATTCCGAGTAATTTTAACTTAAGGACAGAGATATGTAGGTGATGGAGACCAAGAGGGGAAAATAACAGTATATTTCTGAAAAGAAAATGATTGTTGTAATACCAGAGACTCACCATTTCATAACCAGGTCAGACGGATTCCTTGAGAGGGACTCAGCCAGTCACCTGTCGCTGGGCCCCTGGGCAAGGGGCCTAACCTCTCTGAGCCCCTGTCTGCTTCTTATAAAGCAGGGAGAAAATAGAAGCTACCTCATAGGACTGTGGTGGGGATTCAATGTGCAAATAATTTGAAAGGCTCAGAACAATGTATATCATAAACACTAAAGTTGTAGAGACTATGTTATACTGTTTGTGGTATGTTGTTACACTGTGATTGTAGATTCATTATGTGCTTACATTTCTCCGTTGATGTTTTTGTTCTTTAATCCTAAGCTTTTTTTTTTTTTAACTTTTTAAGTAGTGTTTTTCTGATCTCAGAAATGATTTATATTATCCTCAATTCACACATTATGGAAATCTACAGTGAAGTTGAAACCACATGCTAAGGACAACCATGATGAAGATGCTATTCATATTTTTTTCTGTGCATGCGCCAGTGCAGTTTAGTGTTTTATTGTTGTAATCCAGATTCCCAGTGCGCCCCGCCCCTTGGTGGGAGAGCTGACCTGAGTGATGTGCCCTCCAGCCTTGCAGGGTTCAGCACCACAGGGCTTAGCACTGCCTTGTATATGTAGTTCTGTGTTGCTTAACAACAGGGATATGTCCTACGAAAGGCGTCATTAGGCGATTTCATCGTTGTGAAAACATCGGAGTGTGTATTTACACAAGCCTAGATGCTCTAGCCTGCCCACCTAGGCGGTATGGCGGAGCCTGTTACTCCTAGACTACAAACCTGTGCAGCGTGGTACAGTACTGAACCCTGTCGCCAGTTGTGACACAGTGGTGTTTGTGTATCTAAACATAAAAAATAAAATAGTGCAAGAGATAAAAATGGTCCACCTGCCTAGGGCAGGCACCGTGAGTGGAGCTGGCGGGACTGGCAGTTGCTCTGGGTGAGTCAGTGAATGAGTGGTGGGTGAATGTGAAGGTCTAGGACATGACCGTATACTACGGTAGACTTTGTAAACAATGTACAATTAGGCTACATTAAATTTATATAAAAAGGTTTTTTCTTCAGTAAGAGATGAACCTTCGCTTACTATAACTTTCTTTATAAACTTAAATTTTTTTTTCTTTCTTTCTATCCTTATTCTAGAAGTATTTTCTGATTTTTAAAATTACTTATTTTTACTTTTTAAACTTTTGTTGTTGTTGTTGTTTATTAAGATACAAACACAGTGGCCTAGGCCTACACGGGGTTGGGAGCATCCACACCTGTCTCACTGGAAGGCCTTCGCGGGCAGTAACACACATGGAGCTGTCACTTCCTGTGACAATGATGCATTCTTCTGGATGCCTCCTGAAGGACCTGCCTGAGGCTGATTTACAGTTACTTTTTTAAATAAGTAAGATGAGTACTTTAAAAATCACGATAAAATGTCTAGTATAGTAAATAACCTAAACCAGTAACATGGCCACTGATGAGAATATCAGGTATGCTTTACTCTACATAATTGTGTGTGCTGAACTCTTCCACGACTGGCGGTGCAGTAGGTTTGTTTATACCACATCACCACAAATATGGGAGTCACGCGTTGAGCCATGGCACTGTAACAGCTGCTGTGATGGGAAGTGTTCAGCTCCGTTAGAGTCTTGTAGGACCCCGTTGTATATGTGACCTGTTGTGTACTGAAACGCCATGCTGTGCGTGACTGGAAACCGGCAGGAACCTGCCACATTGTACAAACAATGTGGGTTTCACAGGAAAGCCACAGGAGGGCTCTGTTGTTCACTGTCCATCAGTATGACTTTGTGAATTTGCCATAATGTTTCCATTTTCCCAATATTCAGCTTTAGCTGCAGCTGTCAGGTTCCTCGTAGGAAACAGAAGGCACATTTGACCAGACAACAGAAGAGGTTTAGTAAGGGAACCATTGATGGAGAGCAGGGCAGGGTTGAGGGAAGCCGGGATGGTGAGACACCCAGGCCATCCGCAGTGGGAAACTGGCGGGTGAGGGCAAGGGCACTGGGCTTTGGAGTCCAGAGCCGCTGGGGCTGCTGTGGAAGAGGCTGTCCAGCATCAGATGGAGCCCAAGGGGGATGGGGAACCCACATGCAGGGAACCAGCAGAACAATCATCCACTCAACTGCACTTCATTGAAGTCGGAGGGCAGTAGAGCCCGTCTGATGCAAGGAACCAGCCTCTGGGCACAGAGCACCTTGGAGGAAGGGTGGAGAGGAGATCTAAAGGGTCAGATGGACAACAGCTCCAGACTGTCCACCCAGGGAATGCAGAAGATGGTCAGCCTTCACTGTTGTCCTCTGGCCAGAATGAAAATGTGCGTCCTTATGTGGGACAGGGGCAGCTACCATGTCGTTGTGCAGTGATGACCGTTCATAGTCTTGAGTTGGTCACCGCGGGTGTTTTTCATATAAAGTAGAGGGGGAGAGAAACAACCTGCCACAGTCCCCGCTTCTGTGGCAAATTCGGAGACCCGAGTTCACTTTGGTGGCTTCCTTGGTTCCCACAGCCTCCTTCCCTCTGCAGGCAGCTCAGCTCCATGTGGGCCTTACCTGGTGCAGCATCCTGATCCTGTGTGCTGTGGGTTGGAGCCTTGGGGGCTGCCCTCTGTGGTAGCTGCCTGTCTCCTCTGTTCAGAATAAGATTCATCACTGTGAATGAGGACAGGTACACAGATCAATACAAAAAAAGACTTGTTGGACTCTGGAGAAATCCATGCACAGGCTCCCCAAGCTCTCTTCCTCTTGTGAGGGACACAGAGACACTGACACATTGATTGAGCTCCTTTCTCTAGCAGCGAAAAATACAGTAACACATGGGCAGTGTTTCTGCCTGGAAAGCCCTTTAGCTACTCAGTGCCCGTAATTTTTATTGGGGGCTGGTCACGTAGGAATCCTCCGCTTCGCAACTATTCAGGTTCCAGACTCCCAGGAAGAAGGCAGGTGTTCTCTGTAACTCCCGTCGTGCCCTGGTAGAGCTGAGGTTGCTGCCCAGCCTCATCAGCATAGGGCACTTTTTAGAAGCTGAGTTTCCAGAAGCCAACCAAGGGCCAGCCTCGCAAGGAGGCCCTGGCAGAGACAGCAGCGTAGGCCTGCTCTGTGTGTGGCGAGGGAAAGGCTTTCTGAGAATGGAAGAGCCGTGCTTCTGGCAGAAGAACTTCAGGCAGGGGAGGCAAATCCGTACCCAGGAAATGTGGTTTTTCACTGTGGCCAGAGCCTGGGATTTTAACGAGACCGGGGTTTTGTAAGCGAGGGGCAAGGGAACTGAGCACAGACAAAATCGCATGTGAGTAGTGGTGAACCATGACTCTTAGTCTGGGTAAGGAGGGAAGTGAAGGAGGGAGGGGTGAGGGGACTGTAATGACAAAGTGGTTGAGAGGCCAAAAGCATACCCTCTTGGAAGAGAAAGTCGGGAACAAAGGTTGAATATAGAATCAAATCACCTGTGGTTCTGCCGCCACAGTGCCAGGAGTGACAGTTGAATGCAGATTCTTCCAGTTAAATGTGTGTGTGTGCATATATTTCTAAATATATCTTGGATGTATTTTTGTATTCTACTTCCAATATATTGAGCATGTTCCTGTTTTGTTAAACATTTTAAAATTTGATTTTTTTCATGGCTCCCCATGTAAGGTGCACTTACCATTGATTGAGATGCAAGTCAGGGCTTGGCAAACTGTTTGGCCTGTGGGCCAGATCCAGCTTTCAGCTGCTAAGAAGATCCTTACATTTTTAAAGGATTGGAAGGAAAAGAAAGGATTATGTGATGGAAACTGTATATAGCTCTCAAAGCCTGATACTTGCTATATAGGCCGTTTACAGAAAAAGTTTTGACCGCAGACACAGCATAATCCATTTACCGTTGCTTTAAAATAAATCTCTTGGGTTATTTCAGTTTCTTCATGTTCCTAATACAGTAAAGAGCATGTTGTACCCCTTTTTGTTCAATTTCAGGTTACTTAAGGTGTAAAAGTGGTCAGAGTATATGAACGCATTTTACAGCTATTGTGTTTTTGCAAAATCATTCTCCAGAATATGTGTACCAGTATTCATACTTGTACCTGGTCCTCTGAAGTTCCCTATACAAACAATATAATTAGACAAAATGCAAACAAAAACTTTTAATTTTGATACCAAAACAAGTATTTGTTTTACTTTGCATTTTATAAACACTGAACTTAAGTTTATATTTTTATTGGCCATTTATTTGCTCTTTGTGAATTTTCCCTTCATATTTTAAGTTTTTCAGAGAACCAGGTTTTTGTTTTGATGATTTATGCAGTTGTTTTCCATTTTATTGATGTATACTCTAGTTTTATTATTTTCTCCCTGCTTTCTTTAGGCTTTTCTTACTCTTCATTTTCTATCGATTCCTAAGCTTTTTGATTTTAGATCTTTTTTATTTTCCAATATAGTCAGCCCTTTGTATCCCTGGGTTCCGCATCCTTGGATTCAACCAATCTTGGATCAGAAATATTTGGGGGAAAAAAAGCCAATAAAAATAATACAGCAATAAAATAATAAAAATGTAAAAATACAGTATAACAACTATTTACATAGCATTTACATTATATTAGATATTGTAATACTTATAACTATTATTGTATTATATTGTTTTGGATATTACACATACTCTAGCGATGATTTAAAGCAGGGGTGTCCAATCTTTTGGCTTCCCTGGGCCACATTGGAAGAAGAATTGTCTTGGACCACACATAGAATACACTAACACTGACAATAGCTGATGAGTTAAAAAAAAGAAAAGGCAAAAAAATTTCGTAATGTTTTAAGAAAGTTTATGGATTTATGTCGGGCTGCATTCAAAGCTGCCCTGGGTGGTATACAGCCCTGGGTTGGACAGGCTTCATTTAAAGTGTAGGGGGGGTGGGTGTGTGCATAGTTTATATGCAAATACTATGTCATTTTATGTAAAGGGCTTGAGCATCCTCAGATTTTGGTATTAGTGGGGTCTTGGAAGGAAGCCCTGGAGAACAGAAGAATGGTTGCGTATGCATTCAGTGCTGCCACTTTCCCTCTAGGTACTGCTCTTGCTGTATCACACAAATGTGGATAAGTTGTATTTTTATTTTCATTCAAAATGTTTAAAAAATTATTTTGAGACTTTTTCTTTGACCCATGTGTTATTTAGAAGTGTGTTGTTTAATCTCCAGGTGTTCAGGGATTTTCTAGGTATTTTTCTGTTGTTGATTTCTAGTTTAATTCTCTTGTGGTCTGAGAATACGCTGTGTATGATTTCTCTCCATTTACATTTATTAAGGTTTTATATGGCCAATGTTTCCTATCTTGATTAGTGTTCCAATTCAGCTTGAGAAGAGTGTAGATTCTGCTGTTGCTGGAGTGTTGTATAAATGTCAGATTGAGCTGATAGATAGTGGTATTCAAGTCATTGGTATCCTTACTGATTTTCTCTCTGCTGGGTCTGTTGGTTACTGAGAGTTGGGTTTAAATTTCCAACAGCACTGGATTTGTCTGTTTCTCCCTTGAGTTCTGTTAGTTTTTGCATGATATATTTTGCAGTACTGTTGTTAGGTACGTAGTTTGTTATCTTAGGTTATGATCTTCTTGAAGAATTGGCCGCTTTATCGTTATGCAATGCCCCTCTTTTCCCTCATGTTTGTCCTTGGTTGAAGTCAGCTCTATCTGAATTGAATGTAGCCCCTCCAGCTTTCAACGAGCATGGGCACGGTGTGTCTTTCTTCCTCTTCTATCTCGAGTCTTTAGTTTTCTCATAGGTAGTAAGTAGTAGTTGGGGCCTGTGTTTTAATCTACTCTGACAGTCTCTGTCTTTTGATTGCTGTGTTTGGACCATTCGGGTTAGAAGTGAGCGTGAGGATAATCGAGTTCCATTTTACCGTTGCTTTTCCCTGTTTTCTGTTTGCTGCATGGGTTGTTTCTCCCTGCCTCTTTTTCTGCCTTCTCTGGATTTCATTGAGCGTTTTATATGATTCTCTTTTATCTTTTCTCTTAACATATTGATTGTACTTTTTAAAAATGTTTGTAGTGGTTGCTGTGGAGTTTCCAGTATACATTTACAGCCCATCTGGGTCCACTCTGCGATGGCACTGCTGCTCCAAAGGGCTGGAGGTACCGATGGCACAGTCTTCTGGCTCCTCCTGCTGTCACTGTGACATGGCTGCCATTCCTTCTACTTTTTTTTTTTTGTTTTTCTTTGCCTATCGCCCAGGCTGCAGTGGCATGATCTTGGCTCACAGCAACTTCCCCCTCCCGGGTTCGAGCAATTCTTCTGTCTCAGCCTCCCAAGTAGCTGATACTACAGGCGTACACCACCATACTTGGCTCATTTTTGTATTTTTAGTAGGGATGGGGTTTTGCTATTTTGGCCAGCTGGTCACAAACTCCTAACCTCAAGTGATCTGCTTACCTCAGCTTCACAAAGTGCTGGGATTACAGACGTGAGTCACTGCACTCGGACTCTTCCACTTTTTGTAAGCTGTAAAATTGCAAAATCACTCAATTAATTATTGTTGTTATTCCAGGAAAGGCCATTGATTTTCAGTTTTTTCTTTCTTTTTTTTTTTTTTTTTTTTTTTTTTAGTGCGGTGGGGGGTTCTCCCCTCCCTCCCAGCTCCGCCTCCCGGGTTCCCGCCATTCTCCTGCCTCAGCCTCCCTTGTAGCTGGGACTACAGGCACCCGCCACCGCGCCCGGCTAATTTTTGTATTTTTAGTAGAGATGGGGTTTCACCGTGTTAGTCAGGATGGTCTCGATCTCCTGACCTCGTGATCCACCCGTCTCGGCCTCCCAAAGTGCTGAGATTACAGGCGTGAGCCACTGCGCCCGGCCGATTTTCAGTTTTTTCTTATTGGAAGGATGGAAGTTACAGCTTCCAGCCTTCACCCTTTGGAGCTGAAGCTGGAAGTTCCCTCTTTGTTTTTTAAAACTGGTAACATTTTGGACTAGATGCCTATATTTGTATGTGTGTTTGTAAATTTACCTAAATGATATACTCTATTATTCAAAACTTTGCTTTAAAAAAACTCCATGTTCTCTTTTAACTGCTCTATTGCAGTGGTCCCCAACCTTTTTGGCACTAGGGACCAGTTTCATGGAAGACAGTTTTTTCACAGACTGGGGCGGGGTTGGGGGATGGTTTCAGGATGATTCAAGTGCATTACATTTATTGTGCACTTTATTTCTCTTATTATTACATTGTGATATATAATGAAATAATTACACAACTCACCATGATGTAGAATCAGTGGGAGCCAGAGTTTGTTTTCCTACAACCAGACGGTCCCATCTGGGGGTGATGGGAGACAGTGAGAGATCATCAGGCACTGGATTCTCATAAGGAGCACACAACTTAGATCCTTTGTATGCACAGTTCACAATAGGGTTTGTGCTCCTGTGAGAATCTCACGCCACGCTGGTCTGACAGCAGGCAGAGCTCAGGCAGTAATGCGCGCGAGGGGAATCGGCTATAAATACAGATGAAGCTTCGCTGGCTTGCTCCCTCACCCGCTGCTCACCTCCTGCTGTGTGGCCAGGTTCCTTACAGGCAGAGGTTTGTGGCCCGGAGGTTGGGGATGGGACCTCGCTGAACCGTGTTCTGCTGTTAATCTGAAATCTCATAGTTAACAGTAGATGTCAACACAGCGTCTGGAAGGTGTTTCGGAAATAATTTGTCCCACAGCACTCCTGTGGGGTGGGACTCCCTCATTTTACAAGGAGGAGACCACGGCTGGGAGAGCTCGAGCCTCCCACGGTTGCATGATTATGTGTGGGACGTCTGACCTCTCGGGCTCCAGGAGCTAGAGCTGCTGCTCTCGGCATCCTCTGTGCAGTCCTGTGCCCTGGGCCGTCTTGCGTTCCCTCCTGCCGTCTGGTCAGGCTTGAATCCTGGTGGAAGCTTCGACTCCTCCGTCAACCATAATTCTAGCTTGAAGCCTCCTTTTTCCCTGCTGACCCCCTTATCCTAATCCTCCCCTAAGTCACACCCTGCAGGTCAGTGTGCCACTTTCAGTGATTTCTCTCCCATGTCTCTAACACTTCTGCTCCCCTTGGGGTGTAATCCCCTAGTTCTTGGTCTCTGTTCCTCTGCCTCTTTATTTCTTCATCCCACTCCCATCAGGTTTATTTTTTTAAAAAGTCACAGTGACCCCGTTTTCTCTTTACTTGAATCTTCGCATGGCCTATCTTCATTTAGTCATAGATCCGAATTTCCTTTCCCAGAATTAATTCAGAATCCCAGTCTGCCCTGGTTCTGCATCTTCTACCAGGATACCAGGTAATCTCCCAGGCTTTTCTTCCACCACCACCTGCCTAGTAATTACCTAGAAATCCTAGCGGTCTTTAAAGCTTGGCCGTAATCACCGTGTTTTCTCCCTGACACCTTCCCTTAACTCTTGTAGGCTGTTACTTATATGAATGTATATGTTATCCTTGTTTTTTAGTATTAGCTACTGCTGGGCATCATATGCCATCTCACAAACTTACCGAGACAAGGGATTTTGTCTGACTTGACCTCCCTGTGGTAACAGTGTGATTTGCTAAGCACAGTGAAGTGTGTGTTGATTCGATTCTGCACCGTTTGTGTGGTTATTGAGTTACGCACTTACCGGAGCATGGAGAAGGATCTGTGACCCCCGTAGTGTATCAGTTACAGCGTTCAGTTGTTCTCATCCAGCTCACTGTGAACGGTTTTGTCCTTTTTTCTCCTGATATTTTGCCTTTCTTCCTCCCCAAAGATGTTTCGTAAGTTTACAATATCCATTGTGTTTATTTTCATTTGAGTACCATTTCTCAATTGAGGGACTCAAGTGATAATTATGACCAATTTTCTAACATAATTATTGTAAACATGCCGTTTCCCAGTGACATTCATTTTATCCAGAACCTGACCAAATTATTGGTTTAGAACATTTCTGCACCATCTCAGTTACGTGTTGCCAGTGTCTAATTACGTGTATGTGCATAGCTGTGCTTGTGCTGAGAGGCAGGAATTGTATTTTTCAGTCTTATTCATATCCACATCCCTAACTGACTGGCGCCTGCCTGGGCTGGTTTCAGTCCAGTCAGGACCTCCAACGACACGTCAGGCCTCCAGCTGTGCAGGCTCCTCTCAGACCATCCCTGCCTCTCCAGAGCCCAGAGCTTCACACCTACCCTCTTTTGCTTAATTGCTAAGATTTTTACATGACTCCTGGAGCACATCTTTTTAACATGAAATTTCAGTGCTACAGAAACTGTAGCATGTGAGTTTGGTATCAGAAGTACACTGTTTCAGATAGAACTTTGCAATTCAGGAGAAACTGAAAAATAGGGTTTGGAAATGTTATAGGACAAAGTGTTGACATTCTGTTAATTGGGAAACAGCTTGAGTCATAAAATACAATTTACAATTTTATTCCTTTTTGTGTCTTCCTGCCTTACTCTTGTTTTAAAATATGTGGCAGAGCACCTCATATCATAACCAAGCTCTAGTATATTTTATCTTATTTAGACACTGACTCATGATATTAAAAGGATACGTTATCCTCAATCAGTTTTGAACTCTTCTTAATGAAACTAAGTGCTTTGTGAAGAGAATATTTTCTTTCACTGCCTTTTGCTTCCTGAGTCATAAAATGATTCCTTGCGTCTTTATTTCTTACTTAAATCTAGGAGTTTACTGGAGATATACCATAGTCTCTTTCTAGTAGTCATCATTAAGCTCATAGCGATAAATTGAAAGGGTACTTTGGTTAGGTATAAATACATTGTAGAATCATTGCAGCAGATTCTTTTTTTAATCTTCAAAAATAGTTTGAAGCGTAGTTGGTAAAAGATTTTCCAGGGCTACATGTAATGTTGCAAAATTAAGCATAGATGGCGCTGTTGCTCTCTCTTCTACACATGCTCCAGGCCACTGATTTCTTTCATATTTTCTAGCATTTTCTTAGGTTTTTCAAACTGTAAAGAAAACCATGTCACCTCCCTGCGTTGATATTTGTTAACATTTAAAATATGAACTTCATTTTTAGTTGGAATTTCTTATTGTGAGATCACTTCAAAAATTATCCTTATATTTGAGTTAACAGTAAGAAGATACGTACTTGTAGATTATTGACACATGCGTGGAAGTGTTTAGATAGACTGCATAAGGAAAGCAAGCAACAGTTTCCTCTGGAGAGGGAACTTGTAGTCTTACAATTAATGCAGTCTTACAAAATATGGCAACTTTATGCCATTCACACACTTTCTGTTTCGCTTGAGGTTTTTTTTTTAAATATTTGAATATCTTTTGGCAAGTAAAACCAACTTAATAGTAAAACTAAGAAAACGATCTTATCTGTAAGTATGTACATTACAGCCATTTGCCTACCCATGTGGAAACGCACATAAATACACTTAGGAAAGCAAACGATCGTTGTTATCCTGGCAGCAGTTTCTTGCAGGGGCATTTGCATTATTGAATCACCAACCATATGCGAACGACGCAGTTTTTACTAGGATCCTGCTGATGCTATACCTACCGTCCACTCATCTTCAGCTTGCCACAGATTCGCAGCTCTGTGGCTGTCTGTGGAAGCATGATTCGTGGCTCCTGTGAGCCTTGGGTTCTGGTCAGGTTGTTCTGTTTGTGGGAGAGCCTACCTGGGTACTGTGGGGAACAGGCCTTGGGTTTGCTTAGTGGACCTGGACTCACAAAGTCTGGCTGAGAGCCAGATACACTCACATAATTTCCATTTGAGCCATTACATATGAGAAACGTCTCCTGCTTTTATAACTCAGTAATGGGAATGTGGCTGGTGAAAATAATTATTTTCTTTGTTTTGAGCCCTTAAGAAAAGAGACTTTATTTTAATGTTTTTTTTTCCCAAAAGCTCAAAAAATGCTTTTTATCTTTAAGTATAGTGGTTATATTCAGACTATATTTAATTTAAAATAAGCAAATTGTAACAAAGTATAAATATTTTAACATTCAGCAAAATGAAATGATAAAGCTAAGAGACTATCCTATGATTTGTGTATTTATTGGTGCCAAGAAAAGTGGAGAATTAAATCTTTTACAAGCCGTGGTACGACAGACCATCCTATGTCAGCCTCAACGTACAAAACAGATCTGTAAGACACTGGTTGTAACTGCAGAGAGACTGAAGCTACTCACCGTTCCTGCCCCAAGATCCACTCATCTGGAAAATTGTTAATGGGGGCATGCTTTGTGTGTAGCACTGTCAGACCATTTGCTTCTAGCTTTTGACTCCTGCTATTCCTGTGTTTAAAGTGTACTTTGTCTCCTTTTTCTATGGCATCCATTCCCAGAAGTTCATCATTTGTAGGTACTGAGGCTTTTAAAAGATGCTACCTCAGGTTCTGAGAGTAGTTTTAAAAAGCAGCTCCAGATCGACCACATGGTCTTTGGGAGGACCGCTTTGCTTCTGGGATGACTGCTTGGCAACAAACAGCATTTATTGGAATGTATAGATTTTTTATATGGATGTTTAAAAAAAAAATCAGACTTAAGCTGCTTTTATTGTATTTGTTTTGATGGTTTGGTGTGATCCACATGTGTCTTATTTTTTTTAGGGTTCAGGATAAGTTTGATGTGCTGAATTACACAAGCATTCCTAGCTATCTCCCGGAAATCACCATTGGAGCTTATCAGACTGACCGTGTCTTCCGTCAATTCAGAGCGGTAAGACTGTGGAAATGGAGAAAGCTGGCTGGGTGGGGGCGGGGGGGGGGGGGGGAGTCTGCAGCACCTGGGGACACTGTAGTCACTTCTCCAGAAAGGAGTTTTTGTTGTTGTTGTTGTTGTGTTTTTGTTTTGTTTGTTTTAGTGAAGGAGCCTCTTTTTCATTGAAATAATTCTCCCTTTCCCCGTATTTCTGTATGGAAAGCTGATGAAGTCCTCAGGTGACAGCCCCAGAGCAGAGAGGTTCTTCTGGATGGTTCTTCATCAGGCACATTATCTTGATAGGAGAACACTCTGTTCTTTAGCTATTATGTCACTTTCTTTACTGTCAGATGTTACTTTTGGTATTGTCTTACTTTTTGTCTGTAAATAATGAGGGTTCAATTCCTGCAGAAGGCCCTTAGGCCATATGGGAGGGCATAGGGAGGGCAGGCAGAGCTTGGGACAGACAGCGAGGGTGGAAGTTGGTAGGGGCAACTGTGTCATTGATCTTCTTATCCAGTTGCCATACCTTCTTAGTGAGTTATTTGTTGTGGCAAGATTCCATTGGTTAGAGGCATGTGTAGGTTTTGTTGGGAACCGGCGGGTGAGTTGCAGCCTGCGCTGCGAGTCCCGGTGTCAATGGACTGGGAAGAGCACGATCCTTATCTGTGGCAGTGGTGGCTGTGGGTTGTTATGGGTAAATGTGAAATAGTTGTATTAAATCAGAACTCCAGGCTATGCCTTCAACATGTAGATGAGTTGAAATCTAAATTTTTTTGCATTCCTCTAATTGTCTGAGTTGATACCAGCAAATTGCCTGGAGAACCCACTGAAAGTCTGAGTAGATCCCCTTGCTTTCTTTCTTACTCGAGGTACTTGGCATTTTCTTTTAAGTAAATTTGGATTGTTTTGGAAGTGGTTTTATTCAGTGTGAGGATTTGGGGAAAACACATAAAACCATAAAGGTATCTCTCAGAGGCACTGGTGGTTAATCTGTGCACACCTCCTTTTGTCCTTGTATACATGTGAGTGCATGTGCCATTTCTCCCTCTTTGAGTGGGGCTCTGTGGATTTGCTTCTCTGGCATCATTGCTGTAACTGGTGCCTTGCTTGCTGCTCTTGTGTAGGCCAGAAAACCCACACTTAGTGTTGGTTCCCCGTGTCTGCTTTTGTGCGTGACCAGGTCCTGTTGAGTCTGTTTCACAAGTGGCTTCACTTCTTCCTGTTGTCATCCAGGCTGCCATCATTCCCACCTGAACTTGTACGGCTGCTTCCCCTCCGGTCTCCTTGGGTTTAGTCTCTCCCCTCAGTCCTTCTCCGGTAAGGCAGAAGCAGCCGTGATCTCAGTGCAGAACCCACGATCTCAGTCCTGTGCCTGAAGTCCTTCCTCTCCTGTGGGAGGTGTGTTAAAGTCTGCCACTCTTTGTAGATTTGTGCCTCCTTTCCATTCTGTCTCCTTTCCATTCTGTCAGATTTTGTTTCTTTTTTGTTTTAGGGCCATATTATTAGATGCATACAAATTTAGAATTGTGATTTCATTTCATTATGATGTTTTCCTCTTTACCTTTAGTGGTGGTTCTTATTGTAAAGTTTATTCAATATTTATGTAGCATCTGAAACTTTCTTTTGGTTAGTATATGCATGATGTAACTTTTTCTATGTCCTTTAATTTCAACCTTTCTGTGTCTTTATATTCAATGTGGTTACCTTGTAATTTGCAGTTATTTAAAAAATTTTTATTAGTCTGAATATTTCAAATGTGAATATTTATCTATTCACATTTAATGCAATTACTGTTTGTAAGTAGCTTATCTTACTGTTTTATATTTTTTCTACCTGTTCTATGTATTTTTTTCTTTTTTGATTTTCTTCTTTATTCCATTAACCCCCACCTATTTCCCTACTAGTTATCATTTTAATAGCTTTTTGTGACTAACCTGATAATTAAAATATTTATCTTTGGTTTAATGATGTTGAAGATCAATTAGCTTTCCAGTTCCAGAGCAGAATTACCCACTCTTACGTTTTGCATGATCTCAGTCATCTTAATTCTCCATACATGTTAGCCCCACAGACGTTGCGACTGTTCTGAGCTGCGCTCGGCAGCTCTGCCTGTGCATTTGCCCCATGGCCGCCCACCCCTTCCCTGGGCACTGCGCCTGTATGTAGCATCCTTGGTCTTCTGCCTGAAGAATTTTTTGCTAATAATAAATTCTCACACTTACTATTTAAAATGGTCTTTATTTGATCATCATTTTTACCTAAGGAAAAATAACTTTTCCTGAATCATTTAATGTAAATTATTAACATGATGCTCTGTTATCTTCAAACACCTGAATGTGATGGTTCACAGAGGGTAGTGTCTGCATCAGGATCGTTTGAGCTGCTGTTGGGAATGCAAGTTCTCAGGCTTCAGTCCAGGCCTCCTGGATTAGACACACAGGAGATGGGGCCCAGAAATGTGTTTGAGCAAGTCCTCCTGTCAATATATAGTGCCCGGTTTGAGAATCATGGCTTGAATGTGTAATTCTCACAAACAAGGATGTTCTCCTCCACAACCCCAGTACAGCTGTCAGAGTCAGGAAATGAGCGTCACGCGCTACTGCTGTCCGATCCACAGGCCCTCTTCATGAGCAGTCATTTATCCTAGCCGTGTTCTTCTGAGCAAAAATAGCCAATCCAGGGTGATGGCTTGCATTGAATGGTTTCCTCTGCTAGTCTCTGTGAATCTGGTTCAGTTCCTCAGGCTTTTCTTGGCATTCAAGACCTTGACATTTTTGAAGACTACAGAACGGTTACCTTGCTGAATATCCCTCAATTTGGTTTTGAGGGATATTTGGCATACGGTTCCCATTTGTCCCACCACTGTTTTTGTTACCTTTATTACTTGTTAAGGTGGTGTCTTCGCTATAAAGTTGTCTTTTACTCTTATTATTTAGTATTTTGAGGGGAAGTACTTTGAGAATATGTAAATGTCCTCTTCCTCATCAAACTTTCATTCAGTAGTTTTAGCATCCATTGATTTTTCTTGGCTAAATTATTACTATGATGATTGTCAAATTATAATTTTCTGTTTCTGTCGTTCTTTCTATATGACCAGGTAGTGTCCTGCTAGAAGCAAATATTTTCCCTTCTCCCCATTTATTTATTCATTGATCTCCATATATCACTATGGACTCCCAGATTCCTGTTTATTCAGATACATCTATACTTGTTTCTGTGTTTCTCTCTATTTGTTGAAAACCGTGAATACACACTAGTGTCTCTAGTTCCAGTGCAATACAACAAGGTTCATTTTAGTGCTCTCCTCATCCATATCCTTCTCAGATGATGAGAAACCCGGCGTGATCTCAGTGTATTTACCTGCCGGAATTCCACCGGGCGTAACTTAGTCTCCTGTCTCTGCTACCATGGCGTCCCTAATCCCTGCCACCCAGGCAGGTGCAGGTGTTCTCCAGTCCTGCAGAACAGCTTTCCATTTGAACTTGAAGGAAGAAAGGCTGTCTTCATTCCTGCAGGGTGGTTTCATTGGGTATTGAGTTTTAAATTGCCAATATTTTCTTTCAGTGCTTCAAACTTTGCTATTTTATACTTCTGGCTTTTGTGTTTCTAATGATAGTTCCTCTTCGGAAGATATTTCGTATTTCTTTGACAAGTTTTTTCTCCTTCTTTTTTAAAGAGATTTTTCTGGCTTGGTTTTATGCATCTATACTTTCTGGGGTGTGTGTTGTGTAAGTAGGTGTGCATGTGCATCTGTGCTCGCTTGGCCTGAGGTTCGTATCTATAACTCTTTGAGCCTTTGGCTGGTGTTCATTGTCTGTATCACTTTTTTTTTTTTTTGAGACAGAATCTCACTCTGTCACCCAGGCTGGAGTGCAGTGGTGCGATCTCAGCTCATTGCAACCTCTGCCTTCCACGTTCAAGCGATTCTGCTGCCTCAGCCTCCTGACTACAGGCATGCGCCGCATGTCCAGCTAATTTTTTGTGTTTTTAGTAGAGACAAGTTTTCACCATGTTGGCCAGGCTAGTCTCAAACTCCTGACCTCAGGTGATCTGCCCGCCTCAGCCTCCCAAAGTGTGTCTGTATCGCTCTTGCCGCATTTTCTGTCTGCCTTTGCCTCCCACAGTGTGTCTGTATTACTCTTGCCATATTTTCTGTCTGCTCTTTCTGGTTCCAGTCGGTCATATGTTGGTCCTTTTCACCATGCACCATGTTCTCCATGCATCTGCTCCTTTCTGTATTTCTCATCCTGTTTTTTGTTTTTGTTTTTGTTTTTTGTTTTTTTTTTGAGTGTGCATCAGCCTAGATGTGTTCTTCTAAATGCCTTTCAAGTTACTAATCATCCTTTCAGCTCTTCCTAATCTGTTGTTAGACCTGTATTTCTTATATTTGAGTTTTAAATTTTCGTCCTGGTTTGTTTTTGATTCTAGAGTTTTCATTCTTTTGTAATTTCAAGTTTACTGCTGAAATTATTTTGTCATCTAATTTCTTAAACATGTTTGTCACAAAGTGACACAGAATTATCTGATAATTGCAGTATCTGTGTCTCTTGTAGGTCTGTGTGAGTGGTCTGGCCCCTCCTGTTTGGTTTGGGGTTGTTTAATCTTGTTGTTTGGTGGCCTCTTCATCGGTGTTTTGTGGTTTTCCAGTGGCAGTCATTTTTTGTGGAGACTTTGCCTGGAGTTATCTCCCTCTGGAGAGGATGTGCTTTACCATCTTCTGGCAGGCATGGAAGTCAGGGCAGGTCCCCTGAGAGCATTCAGGAAGCAAGCTGATGACACTGAGCTTCCGTTTTGTGGGGCCTGGGTGTTTCCAGCTTGCCCTTACTGAGAGGCCATTTTTGCCGGGGTCCTTTCTTTTTGGTGGGTCCTGAACTGCATGTTTGGCCCCACCGTGCACTCCTGCTGCTGAAAGCTCTGCTGGACTTCTTAGCCCCTCAGCTCCGCTGGTGGAACTGGGGAGCACCTCAGGGAGGGGAATGATGCCGCCTGTACAGCCCAGCTGTTTTTGTTTCTTCTCTGGACGTTGGCATCCAGGGCCCTCCCTGCCCTGTTGCCTTTACAGCCTGATGTTGCCTTTGTAGAGTCCTTTTCTACATTGTCCCCTGTTTGGTTGTTCAGGAGGGGAGGGTTGGTCTGCATGACTAGTCCACCAGCTAGATGTGTTAGCCGTTTTAACCAGGTACATGGAGAGTTCACCTAGCAGTTTTTCATCACTGTATTTCATGTGGTTTTGTCTGCTTTTCAGTTTGTGAGCATTAAAGAGAATCTTAAGAGAATCTATGATACTGGACTTGTGGTTTGAATTAAATGTTTAGAAATGTTAAAATTTTGAATTGTATTTACATGACTGGGGAAATCCGATTTTTAAATTTCTAAGCATTTAAAAAAATAAACGAATGTTTAGAACAGTTTTAGATTTACAGAAAAACCGTGAAGGTAATAGTGAGCTCTCATACCTCACATCCAGTTTCCGTTTTATTAACTACTTCTGTTAGTGTGGTGCATTTGTTATAATTAATGAATTAATAATACTTCCTGGGTTTTTTTTGTTTGTGTTTTTTTTTTTTGGAAACCGAGGCTCACTCTATTGTCCAGGCTGGAGTGCAGTGGCATGATCTTGACTCACTGCAACCTCCACCTCCCGGGTTTAAACGATTCTCGTGCCTCAGCCTCCCAAGTAGCTGGTATTATAGGCGCCTGCTACCGTGCCCAGCTAATTTTTGTATTTTTAGTAGAGATGGGGTTGCACCATCATGACCAGGCTGGTCTCAAACTCCTGACCTCAGGTGATTTGTCCACCTCGGCCTCCCAGAGTGTTGGGATTACAGGCGTGAGCCATCACATTCGGCCCTTATTGTTAACAAAAGCCCACACTTTGAATCATTCAGATAACCTTAGTTTTTCCCTAATATGCTTTTTCTGTTCCAATATCCCATCTAGAATATGACACGACATTAGATCCTCATGTCTCCTTAGGAACCTCTTGGCTGTAACATTTTCTCAGACTTTGTTTTTAATAAGGAGTGCTGGTGAGGTATTTTGTAGACTCTCCCTCAATTGAGGGTTGCCTGATGGTTTTCTAGCGATTAGACTGGGCTGTGTGTTTTGGGGAGGAATCCGCAGAGATGAAGCATCAGGAGCACTTGCTGTCAGTGCGACCTGGCACCCTGGCCCTGACCGTGGGCTCCTGTCTGAGATCGTGCTTGCTGGGTCTCCACTGGAAGCTGCGCTTCCTCTTTCCAGAAAGCCTCATGTACGCCACAGCCTTTATGTTCCTCTGTTGAGTAAGAATTGCCTGACGATTTAGAGGGTTTTGTTTAAGGAAATTCAGTTGCTTGATATTATAAAATGATCAGTTGAATTTAAATAGTAATAAATAATGACCATTTCTGTAAATTCATAAAATTCCTTTTGTCCATCAGAGACATCAGCAACAGTTCTCATTGCATTTCCTTCTGGAAGCAGCATTGTGGGGATACCTGGAGGTGAATGAACAAAGCTCCTCTGGGATTCACGTGCAGCTGTTTCAGATCTGGGAAGGTTTGTGGCTTCTCACAGAAGGCTCTCTGCATGGGTTGCAGAGCTGCTTTCTAGATTGGCTTCTCTGGGTACTAGGTAAAGCTCCCTTCCTTCTGGTGGTCCCCTCCCTCCTGAGCCTGTGTTCAGGGGGCCCCCTCAGGGAGCTTCATTCTGACCTAAGTGACTTCGGTAGAGACTTTAGCAGACAAGGAATTGAATACCGAAATGTCTTGTGTGAAGCCTTCTGTAACTGTGTCTCCTTGCAGACACCCCTGAGAGAGTGCAGGCCTTCCCCAGGAGCAGGAGGAGATGGAGAGTTTTTCTTTCTAACAAAAGGCCCCGGCGAGAGTGGCTTCCTTTTATCAGGCCATCCGACGGACAGCTTGTGCTAGCAGCGATTTCCGTCAGATGCTGAGGGGAAAAAACAACTGTTGCACAAAAAACACATTAAAAATCAAACCCTAACTCTAAAACCCATTTTCTCCAACTCTTTTCCTTCCTTTGGAAACAAATACTCATGGTGTAATAGGAAGGCAAATGTTCATGAAAATGGAGTTTCTTTTGAGAGCTTGTTTGGAGGTTCTAGCAGGGGAGCGCAGCTACTCGTATACCCTTGACCGAAGACCTGTCCTCCTCTAGCGGGGATGGTCGTCCTCTTCGACCGAGCGCGCAGCTTCGGGAGGGACGCACATGGAGCGGTGAGGGAGGAAGGGGACACCCGCCTAGCCAGCCAGATCAGCCGAATCAACCCTGGCGATCAATGGGGTGACAGATGTCGCAGCCAGATCGCCCTCACATCCAAAATGGAGTTTCTTTTGAATCATTTGTGTTTCAGGTTGCCTTCATCTCATTCCTGTCTAGTTCAGCTGAAGACAACAGGCATAGCTAGAAAAATGGAAAGTGTGTAGGAAGAGAGAGGGCCCGGAGACAGGAATGTGTGCAGGTGGAGGTGTGTCTCATCTCATCAGAACAGACGGAGAACATGCCAGAGCCAGGAGCCATCAGTCTCTGACACCTCAACTCACAGAGGCCACTGGGCAAGGACAGTTGAAATTGTTTTTAGTTGGGTCGCAGTTAGAGGTTCTGAGGTTTAGCAAGAATTATTGTGAAGTTTGAATTGCTAACAAAATTAAATGCTGTTTTCTATAATTACATGTTGGAAGAAGAAACCGTAACTACAATCAAGACAAGAATCGAGTTTTTTAGAAAAGAGTTGCTTTTATGAAAATTGCCAAAGACAAGTAACTAAAGGAAAGTAAAGTCAGCCTTTGTCAGAGACGAGGTGAACAGAATTGTCTCTTCCTAACCTTGCAGCTAGGGATCCCCTACCCGCGGTGCGGTGTGCGGAGTGAAAGAGAGGGTCCTGAAATGCTTCTCACTGGTCTTTGGAGGTGAGGAGACCTTCTTATTGGTCTTCAGGTACACGCGTCAGGTCACTGGTTTGCTGCAGGGGAGCAAACAGTATTCGAGGACATTCCACAGAGAACATGTGAATATTGGAGCAGAAGGTATTTGGCGGCCAGTTATTTCCTGGAGCAAGTGGAGGCCATGGATGCCTTTTCATGACAGTGGTTCCTAGAAGCCCATTACCCTGGTAGGCAGTTTCTCGATTTCTGGGAGACTTTTTTTTTTTAAATGTTAAAAATACGTGTTTTAGCCAAATTCTGCCACTAACATGAGAATTTCTATAATCCCAATTAATGTTACAAAAATAATAAAATTACTAAAACTGTGCCTTATACTTTCATGAGAAACTTAAAATATACTTGCACTGTGCTTCTGCGTATTGTGCTCTGCGTATTGTAAGACACTCAGGACGGTGCATGCATATTTTATGATGGGTATTGTCCTTGTTGATACTTGGAGGTTAGGAGTTATTAGGTTGCACTTCTGATTCTTGGGAAAGGAGTAATGCTTTGACCTTTATTCTTTAGATTAAGTATTATAGTCTTCGTTTTTCTTGCAGGATTTTCATGATTTTTCTGACTTTAGTGTTTTTGCAGTTTTGCAAGATGGGTCTGGATTTGAATTTTTCTTTATGTGCTATTTGCATCTTGTTGGTAGGGTCTTATTCCTTGCTGGTAATTCCCCCTTGCTTCTCTTTCTGTGGACACTTTAAACCTAGTTACTTTATGCTCTGTCTCTGGAGTGCTGCTCTGGATACTTTGATCTTCTTCGTTGTTTCTTCTTCTCACCCATGGTGACTTCTTTTCTTCTCTGTGTGGAGACTTTGGGTGCTGAGCTTCTGCCCTGTGGGGCTGCATCCGTGGGCATTTGGTGAGAGCGGGTCCCTCCTGAGCCAGGCTGCCAGATGAAGTACAGGATGCCAAGGTGAGCTTGAATTGAGAGCAGCTAGTGTTTTAGTATAAGTATGTCCCAAGGATGTTAACCGGGTATCCTATATGATTTCCCAGTCCTGGCAGCCCTACTCTTGAAAGGACCCTTTGCTGCTGCCAGGCCTCAGATTCCTGAGGAGCAGGGAGGAATCGATGGCACCTTTGTTGCTTGGGGAATTCCAGGCCCTGGAAGTAATGTGAATTTCAACCCTCAAACCTGTGTGGGGACAGGCTCCCAATGGAGGGTGGTTTCACCACTGGGTGCCAGCTGGGGTCTCCTTGCTGGCAGGGGCCTTCTCCCGGCACTGAGGGCGTGGCCCTTCAGGAGTCCCCTCACAGGGACGCCAGGCCGTGTCTTCTGGCTCTCAGCAGCTCTTAGGCATCCCCAGGGCACTGCGGCTTCAGCTCACCACTCTGGCTTTTCCACTTGCTCTTCGTTCTTAGCCCCTTGTGATTTCTTGCAGAGCTCAGCAATACATGTAGAAGCATTTCCAGGGGTGGTTATATCAAGAGGTTTTTCAGCATATTAGGGCTGCTGTTTTGCTAGAAATGGAAGCCTCCCCTATTTTTCTTTAGATTTGGAAAGCCTGTGTTGGTGCTGGTTCTTTCTGTAGCCATTCTGTGGAGGCCTGTCTGAATTAGAAAGTCTACATTTTATATACTCAGTAGGTATTTATCCAGTGAACAATCCCCCAGAATGCAGAATTGATTCCATCCCCAACCCGAAGGCACAGAAGGGAAACCTGGCTGCTCAGAGAATTCTTGCCTTTTAATTTAATCCGAGTTCTGTCCTGGGGATGGAGTCAGGCATCTTGGGAGCACTGAGGTAGCAGGAATGACAGTTTACCCCAGTACCTGCTGCCAAGCCTGACATTTCAGACCCCTGCCCGACAGTGTCATCTCAGTGTCCTACCACTTCTGCACTTAGCCCTGAGCAGATCTTTATCGTGCCAGGCACTGTTGCAAGCATTGGGGCCACACCCGAGAGTGATGCCAAGCCCTGCCCTTGTGGAGCTCAACTCCTAGTGGGCAGGGAGAGCAGATGATAGACGGACAGGTAACAGGGCTCCAGGGTCTTGGAGAAAGCGCAGCCAAGGAGGCTGCCCTGGAGAGAGGTCTCGGCTGCCCTGGAGAGAGGTCTCAGGCACCTGACGCAGGGGACTGAGGGATGTAGGGGTGGAGGGGAGCAGGCGCGCTGCAGGGGAGTGAGGGATGTGAGGGTGGAGGAGCAGGCGCCCCTGGAAGGCATGAACAGGTGGACACGTTCTGGAACTAGAGAAGAGCCCGTCATAGTGAGGTGTGATGCGGGTGGGGTGAGCTTGAGCAGGGAGTGAGGTGAAAAGGCAGCAGGTCAAGGTCAGCCGGGGTCTGCAGCTACCGCGGGGACCTCGGTTCAGCTGTACTCCTGGTGAGGTGGTGGCATTGGTGTGCCAGAGAGTGGCGTCATCTTGGTTTTGGGTTCAAAGGGTTGCTCTGCTTGCCACGTTGAGTTTCAACTGTGGGGGCAAAGGCAGAGGGCCAAGGCGGTCAGGGAGGATCCTGGTGGTGCAGGTGAGAGTGCTGGCGCCATGGGCGGGGGCCCTGAGAGTAGCGTCATCTCTGTTCCTGAGAGCCCTGACTTACCAGAGGCGTTGTTGCTCCTTCTTGTTCAGCCAAGTTGCTTCTTTGCTTTTTAGTTTTTCAGAATTAAGCAGACTATTGCTGAAGGATTCCAACAGAGGGAGTCAGGGAACAGGTGCAGGGTGGGGAGCGGCTGCTGAGGGCCTGGTGGTGGTCTTTCCTCACCGGGCGGTGGAGCCCTGGGCCTCTGCTGTGACCGCCCTGGGCCTCTGCTGTGTTGCCTGTCCTGCAGAGCTGTGTGTATGACTGGAGGAAAGGGGTGGAGCGAGTTCAGCCAACACTGGGATCTTGCTATAAAGCACATTAGAGACAGGTAGTGGCAGCTGGGTGGGGTGGGGCTATAGGGTGGGGTTCTAAGATAGGAATTTGCCATTTGTAACAATAAGACTTTGGTATAAAGGCTTTAGTTTGGGAATCCCAGGCATACTTCCTCATGGATCTTTTCCTGACCCTTATGTTTAATTTACTGATGGATGAATGAGCCCAGAAAGGGTTACTCAGGAGAGCACTTCTCAGGGAGTGGTGTGACGCTGGGGAAGCTCGCCCACCCTGTGTCTGAGCAGATTTCTGAAATCTGTTTGGAGCTTATACATTGAAACAAAGCCGTTATTCTAACTTTCATATGAAAAGAGTTCCATGTCTTTTAAGACACTTTTTATTAGAGCTCAAATTCTTTTATAAGCAGAAACTCCTTTTTCAGGTTTCTAAAAAGCATACAAACAGTGGGAAGACAGAATTCTTCCCCACATCACCTACAGGTGGTTCGCCCACACCTATTTCAATAGACCTTATTTTAGCGGCTCACCTTTATCAAATGGTTCCAAAGTGTTTCAGCCTAGTTTTAACAGAACAGCAGCTCTTCCTTTTCAGACTCATAGTTTTCATAACATTTAATTAAATTTTGTAATTGCAGTGACAAGTACAACTGGCATCGCTGCTGGGAAACAGACCACTGACTCATACCACTTGGTGGGAGGGATAGAAGTGCCTGTGGTCCAGCGGGAGCAGATCCTGCCACTTGGTGTGCTGTGTAAGCTGGCCTGTGAGTGGTCCGGTTGGGGTTGGTCAGGGGAGCTTTCTGCTGAAAGGAGGAGGAGCTGGTGAAGAGGACCAAGCTTGCCAGAGTGTTAGGAGGCAGGCCAGACTGCATGGGCCCTGGGTACCAGCAGAGGAGCCTGTAGAAGGGCCTCGGTGTCTTTCAGAGGCTGCAGGAAGGTCAGGGGTGGTGAAGGCTGACCACGCCCAGGATACTGCATTGATGACCAGGTTATAGGTGAACCTTGAGAGAAGTGTCAGGAGACTGGTGGGAATTAGAGATTCCATCTTCTATAGCTTGTTATTTTGTTTTGTTTTTAAGGGCTAAGGCATTCTCGGTGTTTATAGACACAAGGGTAAGTGCTTGTGGAAAGAGAGAAAAAATGCAAGAGAGGAATGGGACCGTTGATGGAGCGGAGATCCCAGAGGCGCGGGGGCCTCTCAGCTCATCAGAGATCCCAGTTCACCAAGCAGGCCTGGCCAGGCCAGATCACTGCTCGTTTCATAGGACCCCAGCCTAGCTGAGGGGAGGCTGGAGGGATGGGTGAGGGCTCTTTCCTCCCACGGGGAGATACTCTCTGTTGGATTGGCCATGTGTGGAGTGGAGGCACAGAACCTACATCCATGGTGCTGTGAGGGTAGGTGAGAAAGCCAGCTGACCCATGCTGGGTGGTTGACCAGGCCCAGTGACCACATTGGCCATTGTCATTGAAGCATCTCATTCCTTGATTAAAATCCACTGGTGCTCTTCACATCACAGGGCCAGTTCCGGACAGTAGATTACAGCCATTTGATGTGTCACATTTACGTTCTCCAAGCGTGAAAGCAGCAGTTTGTGTGCTTAACATAATAAATATGCATGGTTGCGCTTCCTGGATGCGATGGCTCATGAGTCTCTCTGGAACAGACTGATCTTGGAGATGTCTTGACTGGCCTGTAAGGGGCACGCTCGTCCAGCTGTGGAGCACGCAGGGGGTCAGATCTCCACACAGTGGTTCTGGTTCCTGTGAATCCTCTCACCTGCATGAAGGGCTGGCTGCCTTTTCTAGGTGTCTGGGAAGCCTATTGTTTCCCATCAGCTGCACCCTTGAATGGGGCCTCCAGAAACAGGAGCAGCGCCAGGGGCGAGTTAGAGGGCCTAGCACGCCACACTCAGGGACAGTGGCAGGACACTGGCAGGGACAGTGGCAGCTTGTGGCGCTCCGGATCCCAGGTTCCTGTGCCCGCCCACCTGTACCTGCCAATGGATGGGTGACTTTGAACTAAGCGAGAAGACGGCAGTTGGGGTCCAGTGGCATTCGTTAGTTAGGAAGAAGTTCCAGCTACCCATTCTAGACTTCCTGTCTCTCTCATCTGTCTTTCCTTATCCCTGAACCTGGCTTCCAGTCTGAGTTTAGGGAGATCTCCTCGGTGGGGAAGATTTCCCAGCTCTTCCTGTGGCTGGATGGAGTCAAGGCACCAAGACCTGAGTCTAGGAGGGGATCAGCCAACTCATTTTTCTTCCTGGGGTTCTGTAATTTTTGCTTTGTTTGCCCTTGTGTAATTATAAGAGGTGCACAGCTGCTGTTGTTGATGCAATTGTCTAAATCAGTGGTGCCCCAGAAGTTGCTAGTGTTCTGGGAGCTGCTCTTACTGAGGGAATCATGTCTTTTTACTGGAACTCCTTCCTAGGGCCACTCTGAGCTCTCACAGCCTCTGCCGCAGCTCATAGTTTCTGGCTCCGCATGGTGGAGTCGCCTTGCTTTCTGCTGTGGCTCTTGCTTGTCACTCTGCAGTGCACTCGAGGCCATTCAGCCTGTCGGCGGGAGCTCCACCTTCTCTGTGCGTTCATCTGGCCCCCATTTCACTGCACTCGGTGCCAGACACTGCACCGGGGCTGGAGACACAGCCCGGTGTCCACACCCTGGAGACTCAGCAGAGACACGTGCGCAGAGGGTGCGATAGAATTGCAGAGGCTGTGGGAACCGTGAGAGGATAGGGATGTGCGGTAGGCTGCTGCGTCTGGGGTCTGAAGGCTCGCATCCCACAGGATGGGTATGAGTTTGCCAAGTAGAAAAAAAAAGAGTCTTGTGGGAGGCAGTTGAGGGAGGAGGAGGATGGCTGTGAAGGCCGGAGGCTGCAGGACATGGCCGGCAAGGGCCATGATGTGAGGGGAAAGGAGATAGTGGCCCTGGGGCGAGCATGATGTGAAGAGAAGGGAGACAGCGCAGGTGGGAGGGTGACGAGTGGGGCGAGATCGCACAGGGTCTTGGAGTGGACTGTGGAGCTTACTTTTCATCCTAAGCCACATGCGATTACAGCAGGCATGAGATGAACCCGAGGAGTTCAATATAACCGAATTAGAGAGCCTTGCACATTGTTATATAACCAAGTCTTGAATTACAGTATAAAGAACTTCTTATCAGCATTGATGGGATAATTAAGAAAGGTTGTCAGAAGTGTTGGAATTTGAACCAGAATTTGAGATTCATAGATCCTGAGGATTTATGGGCTTTATTTAGAGTAACTTCTTGACTATTAGAAACTCTATCAGATAAATGTTAAGGGATTGGAAAACAGAGACCCAGAGAAGTTAGCTCAAGGTCAGACACTAAATGGATGACGTGGAGTGATGGTTAAGATGACATTTTCCTGACTGGTGCCGTGGCTTTGGTTGGGAACAGCAAGAGATACAGAACCGACGGGCTGGGTTCCGGGAGGGTGGTTGGCAATAGAAAGTGTGGATGTTTGAGCCAGGAGGCTCTTAGGATTAATCTGGCAGCCATGGCCTGCAAGGTGGGGGGAGGCTGGTGGAAGGAAGGATTATGGGCTGGGGGATGGAGTGTCATGGGCTGAATAGGACCTGACAGGAAGGGGAAAGAGCAGAAAGACGGAAGCTGAAGAGGGCACTGCTTCTGCTGCTGATGACAGTGGTAACAATGCCAGGTCACCCCGAGCCCCTACTGTGTGCTGGGCACCATGCTGTTGCCACAGGAAGGCACTGTTATTCTTATTCCATTTGCAAATGAGCAGTTGGACACAGTGACTTTCTGAGGTCCTGCAGCTTCTGGGAGGGCAGGACTCACATTTGGGCAAGTGTGTCCAGGCAGCCATGCTGCTTCGCATTCCGCTGCTGCTTGCAGGGCCCCTGGCGTGAGCACCGTGCACAGACTAAGGCGTGGGGGTTGTATTAGGCTGTTCTCACGTTGCCATAAAGAAATATCTGAGTTTGGATAATTTACTTAAAAGGGTTTCATTGGCTCAGAGTTCTGCAGGCTGTACAGGAAGCATAGCAACTTCTGCTTCTGGGGAGACCTCAGGAAACTTGCAATCATGGCAGACAGTAAGGGGAAGCAGGTACATCCTAACATGGCAGGAGCAAGAGAATGGGGTGGCGGAGTGTCACATTTTTAAATGACCGGATCTTTGGTGGCGGA
>NC_045444.1:126048814-126092698 GCF_002776525.5 Piliocolobus tephrosceles | reverse complement strand
GAGTGTCACATTTTTAAATGACCGGATCTTTGGTGGCGGAGTGTCACCTATTTTTAAATGACCAGGTCTTGTGTGAACTCAGAGTAAGAGCTCACTCATCACCAAGGAGATGGCCTAAGCCATTCATGAGGGATCCGCCCCTGTGATCCAAACACTTCCCACCAGGCCCCACCTCTGACACTGGGAATTACATCTCAGCCTGAGATTTGGAGGGGACATCCAAACTCTCATTTGATGAACTTGCTGGTGACACAGGTACACAGACTAGTAAAGAAGGACCTTTTCACAATAGAGTGGATCTTAGATTTTCATATAAATAGAAGGGTTTATGATTTTTGGTTTTGTGGGTCCTGTGACCTTGGAGTTTTTGACCAATCCTGTCACTGGTCTGGCTAGTGTCCTGGTGGCTCTCAGGCGCCTGTCCACACTCTAGGCAACACCCAGCGCTAGGGCACTGATGCCTCAGGAATCCAAGTTTTCATCTAACACAGCGTTTTCATGGGGGGCGGTGCTCACGCCTGTAATCTCAGCACTTTGGGAGGCTGAGGCGGGTGGATCACTTGAGGTCAGGAGTTGGAGATCAGCCTGGCCAACATGGAGAAACTCTGCCTCTACTAAAAAATACAAGAATTAGCCAGGCCTGGTGGCGAGCGCCTGTAGTCCCACCTACTTGGGAGGCTGAGGCATGAGAATCGCTTGAACCTGGGAGGCGAAGGTTGCAGTGAGCCAGAATTGCCACTGCATTCTAGCCTGGACGACAGAGTGAGGCTCCATTTCAAAAAAACTAAAATTAAATAAAAGTAAATAAACAAGTAAAGCAGCATTTTCAGAGGGGCATGTGTACCTGGGGTCTGACCAATATTTATGAACACGTTTTTCATTGGCGACCCTCATTGTGTGCTTGGAATTGACCCTGTATCAGTTCATGAAAATGCTAAATGTGTGCAGGACAGGCTGCTGATTCTTTAAAGTCACGTTTTAAACATTGTGTCAGGTCACTTTTTATTTCTGTGCAGCCCTTCCTTGGATTAGACAAACTGTGATTTGGTTTCTGCTTTACCAATTCAGTCTCTTTTCAATGGAAGGAGGCCAGATGCTATTAAGATACTGCGCTCCCTCCGTGAAGCTGATCGTGTCCAAGATAGTTGCTAGGACAACAGAATCTTCTGTTTTCTCTCCTGCTATTTTTATTTCTTTTACTATCTCAAGTTGTTTTCATTTTCAGTATTGAGTTCTCCCTTACCATTTTTTAAAATAGAGATGTTTTTAGTAACTTTAATGTTAATACTGTATGTTCTTGCCTTTATGAAATTCACCTTACAGAAAAGCACTAGGATCAGTTGATCTAAACATGCTGGAGACGGAAGGCAGGACGTGATTGCTTTAGATTCCTCATGACATTCAGACCTTACTTGGAACTCAGTTTGCGTTAAAATACAAATTTTCAATTTAGAAGTTACTTAATTGGGTTTGAAAGTAAATGCATAATGCCTTCAGTGTTCTCTCCACTTTGTGCCCTGCCACATGCACTGTGAAAATTAATCATTGAAACTCAGCATTCATCTGTATGCCCCAGTTATTTACATCTCTGTATATAGAAAATTATCAGCATGTGTCACTCGAAGAAGATGATTGGCATAAAAGGTGCTCTTTACCAGGTACTTTGGTTTGTATGTGATTGCTGCTGGTATGTGGTATCTGCCTGTCTGCTGATGGAAAGTGATAAGATAATGTCTTCCCTGCAATCTGGAAAACCAAGTGCCCTGACTTTACTGTATGTTGACATATTATTTTATTTATTTTAGAATTTTTAGAAAGCATACCATTTTCAGGTTTAAAACAAGCACTTGGCCGGGCGCGGTGGCTCAAGCCTGTAATCCCAGCACTTTGGGAGGCCGAGACGGGCGGATCACGAGGTCAGGAGATCGAGACCATCCTGGCTAACACGGTGAAACCCTGTCTCTACTAAAAAAATACAAAAAACGAGCCGGGCGAGGTGGCGGGCGCCTGTAGTCCCAGCTACTCCGGAGGCTGAGGCCGGAGAATGGCGTAAACCCGGGAGGCGGAGCTTGCAGTGAGCTGAGAGCCGGCCACTGTACTCCAGCCTGGGCGACAGAGCGAGACTCCGTCTCAAAAAAAAAAAAAAAAAAAAAAAAAAAAAAACAAGCACTTAGGTTAGGAACTTTTCTATTATTCACAGCTAATAAGAGTTAAGGAGGATTAAGACATTTGAACTGTTGTTAATACTCATTGCAACAAATCTGACAGCTAAATAATGATATATTTGTAGGAAGCTATAGTTTTATGTACTAAAAAATAGAACACACATTTTCAAAACAAAAATATGGTTTTTGAAAGTTGACTGATAAAAGATTTTTTGAAAATTGGTGCCAATTTTGTTATACTAGATTTGTGTTCTACAGTAACGGAAATTAAGGGAAATTGTGTATCAGAGAAATGTCTTTAATGTCTATAATCCTCTTCTTTAAAATTAATGAAGAACTCTAAGCAGAATCCATTAGCATGTATATGTTATAATGGAACATAGGAGTTGGAAACTGGAATTTCCAAATCACCCCGGAACTGTGCAGTAGTTTGAAGTTCCTTAGTGCATCTAGAGAGAGGGGAGCCAGTCATGCCTGGCATAACCCATTTCTTGCCCCAGCGGAGTGAAGCCAACCCAGTAGACAGGCCGCCCTCACTCAATCCTTTTTTTGTTTAATTTATATTTACAGTAATACAATAAAGGATTTGTTGCTGGAATATACACATATTTATTTATAAGTATGTTTAATATTTATCAATATATTTACAAATATATGTATACATGTACACACACACACACACACACACACACACAGGTCCTTCATGAAAACTCTTTCCACTGGGAAACTGTGAGCATCCTTGAATGTCCCTGAGGTGACTACTAGGATATAAACATCCCCCAAGGGAAGCTCTTTGAGTTACATATGAAAGGACCTACATAGGCCGGGCGCGGTGGCTCAAGCCTGTAATCCCAGCACTTTGGGAGGCCGAGACGGGCGGATCATGAGGTCAGGAGATCGAGACCATCCTGGCTAATACGGTGAAACCCCGTCTCTAATAGAAAATACAAAAAACTAGCCGGGCGAGGTGACGGGCGCCTGTAGTCCCAGCTACTCGGGAGGCTGAGACAGGAGAATGGCGTGAACCCGGGAGGCGGAGCTTGCAGTGAGCTGAGATCCGGCCACTGCACTCCAGCCTGGGCGGCAGAGCAAGACTCCGTCTCAAAAAAAAAAAAAAAAAAGAAAGGACCTACAGAAAGATTGGAGTCACCTTTATCCGAGTGGAGTGGATTGTGGATCATAACCTAACAGACACCCAAGAAATCTCATAGCTGAGACCTTGAACAACATACCTTTACTATATGCTGATTGACAGATAAATGGAAAATTGGAGGGAATGAGGGGATTTCAGTAAAACCTCATAGAAGTAGCCTGTGATTGAGGAAAGAGCTTATTGTGTTATTTCTAAGAGTTAGCACACTAAAAGTCACAGTTTAATTCAACGAATATTTACATGGTCTAGTGGGAAAAAGATCCTGGACTTGATCATTAAAAGGTCTGGGCTCCCTTTTCAGCCTGCCGCCAGCCAGCCACGTGACCTTGGGCAAGTCAAGTCTCTGAACACCTGTGTCTCTCTTAAAATGGAGACTGTGCCTACCTTTACCTCACACTGTCAGGGTCACATGAGATCACACTAGTGAAAGGGTCTCTACTTAGAGGCTGCCTGCTGGTATCAGTGAGTATATCAGTGACTGCATTGGACATGACTTTTCGATGAGTACCAAAGGAAAAGTCAAAGGATGAAGGGAGCTCTGAGAAGGAAGGGGCGTGATTTCATGGCGTGATTCGAGGAGGCAGAGGTGGCTCAGGACAGCACTTCAGGAAGAGTGAGTGGCATAGGCATTCAATAGAGAAAAGTCATGACCTTGGCCAGGAAGAGCAAGTCAGCTGCCATGCTCAAGGAACGTCTTCTTGGAGACCTGTGCGATGTACCTGGGCGGGGAGATGCTTGCTCAGGAGTTTTCCTTGGCTTTCTCCTGAATGACATTTCCTGAGATAGATCTACTATCAAGTTAATCACACTCACTCACCAAATAAGTTCTTTTCTACTTCGTTTTTACAAAGCAGCATCTGAGAATGTTTTTATGTGGTACTTCTTTCATGACCGTGGTTCTCCGATAAGTAACTGCATAGAGCAGTAGGTAGGGCTAAGAGGTAGGGTTAGAGGCTGTCTTTGCAAAAACTGAAATAATGACATGGAGAAGTTTGTCCATACAAACGAATGATTCAGTGACATCTGTTGTCATTAGCCAAACCTTGGATAGGAACTTTCTTAGAGGGAGGTGAGGTGCCCTCTCTGACTGAATTACCTGCTCCTTCTTACCTTACGTTTCAACCATGTATACTCGCAGATGAGATGCACATTTACATCTTTTCCTGGGTTCTTTTTAGACTGGTTATGTACTGTAGTTCCATCTTATTTCCTTTGTGGACTTAGGAGCTACCCCTCTGTATTTCATTTCTGATGATTGCCGTAGGGTTTCGCCATGGGCATCTCTAGCTTGTCACAGTCAACCCGCACATTGTCAGCATGTAACCGCCTCACACAGAGTGCAGGTATCTGACCCGAGGCCACAGCTGTCGCTGCCCTCTGTGTTGTTTGTGCTGTTGTTCTCATACACTTTGCCAGAAACCACACAATGGACTGTTGTGATTTTGGCTCTAAACAGTAACTTTTAAAGAGATTGAAACAGGATTTTTTAGTCTTTTATCCTTCCCTCCACCATTTCTGATGTGCTTCATTCCTTTGTGTGGATCTGAGTTTCTACCCAGCATCATCTTTCTCCTGTGTGAATAACTTCCTTTAGCAGTTGTTACAGAACAGGTCTGGGAGCAGTGAATTCTAGTAGCTGTTGCTTTTCTGAAAATACGTAGTTCAGCTTCATTTTGCTGGGTATTTTCATTTGATATACAATTCTAGGTTGACAGTTTTTTTTCTCCCTCCAACACATAAAAGATATTCCATTGCCTCTTGGCTTGCACAGTTTCTGATGAGAAGACTGCAGTTCTTCCTTGCTTTGGTTCTTGTGCCTGATGAACCTTTTTTCCCTTCGGTTGTTTGTAAGATTTTCTCGTGATCTTTTTCTCACTAGTTTTTCGTAATTTAATTATGGCGTGCCTCTGCATGGTTTTCTTGGTATTTATCCTGCCTGGGGTTTATTGAGTTTCTTGGGTGGCTGGATTATCCTTTTCAGAACACATGGAAAATGTGTGGTTATTATTTCTTCAGATTTTTTTCTGTCCTCCCCCTTTTGGGGACTCTCATGTATCCATGCATTAGGTGACTTGCTGTTGTCCACAGGTCCCTATGACTCTGTCCATTTGTTTTTGGCCTTTTTCTTTCTGTGCCTAATTTTGGATAGTTTCTGCTGCTCTGCCTTCAAGCTCACTTATGTTTTCTGTGGGTGTATGATATGCTGTTAATTGCATTGTGTTAGTTTAGGTCTTCCAAGAATCAGAAGCCAAGAGATTAGATGTCGAAGAGGTCTATTGGAAGAAAACACCTTTGGAGGATCAGGGAGAGGAAGCCTGAGATGGCAGGAGAGCCTTTGCTCTTCCTTGCCGAACTGCGACAGGAGACAGGAAGAAAGAATCCAGGAAAGATTTGGCCAAGCTGATGAGTGTTCTAGAGCTAAAGATGCCTGTCAGGGAGTCCCATGTCCACAGGAACAGCTGGCACCAGAAGCTCTTCTGTGCTCCATCACTGACCGGGCACGTTCTATAACGTGTGTGGCCGTGGCACGAGCAGGCAGCAGGTCCTGAGGGTCGGCAGATGCAGGGTCAGGAGCAGCAGGAGCGTCGCAGAGGAGCACGCTTTCCTCCCTGCAGCAGGAGCTCTGCAGGGCACATTTTCATGGCCACCACACTTACCCAGTAGAATTGTGTTTCAGGAATGCTGTTTTTTAGCTCCAGAAATTCTGTTTGGTGCTTTTTATGTTTTCCAATTCTCTCCTTATTGTGTTTTTCATTTAATTCTTAGAGCGTACTGAACATTTTTATAACAGCTGTTGTAATGTCTTTGTTTCCTAATTCATTGTCTTTGTCAGTTCTGAGTTGGCTTGATATTTTCCCCTTGTTATGGGTTACATTTTCCTGTTTCATGTGCAGAGATGTCTCATTGCTTGCCATACGTTGCAAATTTTACGTTTTTGAGTGCTAGATCTTGTTCTATTCCTTTGAACTGTGTTAGAACTTTTTTCTGACAGCAGTTAAGGTACTTGCAAGTCAGTGTAAACCTTTTGAGGCTTGATGTTTCAGCTTTCTGGTGAGCCTGCAATGGGCTTTCTTCAGGAAGGGCTTAGCCCGGTACTAAGGCATGGCTGTGGGGTCCCTGTTGAATGGTGCATGTGTGCGGCGAGAGGCCCCTCTGCTCTGGCCAGTGGGAGCTTGCTGACTCTCAGCCCTAAGTGAGCTCTGGGAGTTGTCTGCTTGCAACTCCCCAGAAACTGTTCTTTCCCTGAAGTCGGCTTTGTCCAGCGTCATGGAGTTTTACCCCCTGCACACACTAATTGGTACTCAGCCAAAGACCAAGTGGGTCCTTGTGCAGATTTCCGGAGCTCTTTTTCTGCCTAGGCCTCACCCCTTTAGTGCTGAACTCCCTGAAATCTAGTAATTGTGTCCTGCCCAGAGTCAGATGCAGCCACCAGACTCAGTTTCTCCAGTTTCTAAATGCATCTGGCTGGGAGGCAAGTTCAGACCCTGTGACTGCCTCGTGGAAGGAAACTGTTGACTGTTACTTGGCCTGATGCCTCTCACATAGGCCCTAACGGTGTAACTGATTGCCCAGGAGCTGCGTAGTTCACGTCGACTGAAGTCTGGGGTGTATTTCGGGAGGAGGCATTTTTCCATGTTGGGGCTTCTTTAAGACCACAGGGCTCAAGTCTGCGCTTGCTGCTCTGCGGAGGCCGTGCTCTGTGCATTGTGTGCATTTGCTGCCTCCTCCCTCCTCCTGAATGGCCGCCTCTTCCCTACTGATCCGCACCCTGTCCGCGCCTGAAGCCTCTGTCTGTGTGGTCAGGTGGGATTTCTCCACCCTTTTCGCCCTGCATCACCTTCTGTCTTCTACTTTGGGCTTCTCCCACATTCCAACTTGTTTCTAGGTTTTATGGAGCCAGAGAAGAGAGCACTGCCTTCGTTCATCTCTCTCAAAGCAGTTAGGACCTAGTGTTCATGAGTACAAGGAGTTTCCTCCATGAGAGAGAGAGAGAGAGTGTGTGTGTGTGTGTGTGTTTCCTTGACCGATTTCTGTGCGAACAGCTGGCATCTGAAGCACTAATGTAGGGCATGTCTACATTGTGCACCTGGGAGAAGCCTCAGTGTACGGCCTCGGCCTTTATGGCGCAGATCCCAGGTTGGCTGTAGCATTTAGAAGTGGGCACCTTTCTAACATCAGAACTCAATCCAGTCCTCACGTTGAATCACACAAACTCAGTGGAGTCACTTTGAATAAAAGAACAGCATGTTTCATCTGCCTCTGTAACCTCACCTGAAGCTGGGGAATCACCCTGTTCCCTGCTGTTGCCTGGCACAGGACCTGGCACCTGTGGGTACTTACGAAGTAATTGTGGGCTAAGTGAACTTAAACCATGTCGTGGACTCAGCTTTACTGTCTTGTCGTTGCCTTCCTGTCTTTCTTAGGCCAGTGATGGGCAAAGGTTTCCATTAAAGAGCCAGAGAGTAAAGATTCCTAGCTCTGTGGGCCACACAGCCCCTCACAGCCGCTCAGCTCTGCGCTGTGCAAAAGCACCAGCAGCCAGTGTGTAAACGCATGGACCAGGCTGTGCCAGTGAGGCCTCATTTACAGAAGCAGTCAGTGGCCAGATTTGATCTGTGGGCTCTAGTTTGCTGACCCGTGCATGAAGCACTAAAAGGCCAAGAGCCTGGTATAAATTCCTAATGAGAAACCCAGGCTCTGAATCAGCCCCGAGGTGTAAGCAGCAGCATAATGATCTGAAGCAGCGTCTTGGCATTATTAAATTAAACCCATTCTGGTGGCTGCGTCAGCATCTATGGCTCTGTTTATTGTTTTTCTTTAAGCAAGCAGTTCCGTTTCTAGAAATTTATCTTAAGCACATAAATCTAGAGAGGGCATATCAGTGTTATTTATGACGGGAAAACTGGGAACGGACACAACCATAGGCTGGAAGAGGCACAGCCTGGTGTGCAATGTGGGCCAGTGGTTAGGAGCAGACTCAGGAGCCAGCAGGACATGGCTCCAGTTCTAGCTCTGTGAACAGACTGGCCATGTGCCAGCCTTAGCAAGTTACTTAATCTCTCTCTCTTTAGGGGGGGAAAAAAAAAGAAAAGGGAAATCCTTGCACATGCTGTAAGATTCGAAAGCTACATCAGAGCGTACAGATGAGAGTAATGCTCCTCCTTTGTTCCCCAGCCGCCCAGGGCGCCTCCCTCAGGCAGCCCGGTTCAGGTTTCTTTGTGTGTAGCCTTCGGGTTGGGGTGGGAGAGAGTAGCAGTACCCATGTGGGTGTGTGTGCCATTCACCCCCTTAACTGTGAAGGTCAGGAAAATCATCATATTGGTTTACATTAAGCGTGGACTTCTGACACACAGATTTGCACACAGATATTTGGGGGAAATCGGGAGTGGGTTTGATGAGAGTGTCTGATACTGTCTCCTCTCCAGTCTTTCCTGTATATGAATCAGGATGCGTGGGTGGGAAGAAGTCCAGTCTTGCGGGGTTTTCTGGGAGAAGAAAGCCCAGATCCAGGTCCCCAGACAGGCTGGGCTGCAGTGCGTACACACCCCTCATAGGTCGTTTTGTATTTGCTGATGCAAATGTGGACACCCTCTGCAGCCTGGGATGGAAGCCCGCCCTGCTGGTCCTCTGTGTCTGGCTCCATCGGGGGCCGGAGGGAGTTGTCATTTCCAGCCCAGCCCCCAGTGACCAGCAGCTCTCAGGGAAAGGCACTCGTTTTCTACACTGAGTCAGCCCAGGTTGCCGAGGTGACTGGGCAGGGAGCCTCCCGGTGTGCTGTCTGAAATCCCTTCCCGGCTCCAAGCCTCGCCCTGGAACACTCGGTGGCCCCAGGGACTGACGCATGCCAGGGCCACGGGTGGAGGGCAGCTTAGCTGCTGGGCTCTGGAAGAGGCCTTGGAATGTTTGGCTTTGTAATTTATTGAGGGTTTTTTCCCTTTCTTTAGTAAACTTTACTTTTGATTTCTAATGGGAAATAGAATGCAGGGAAAGAGCCTCCTGAAAGTGTTAAACTTGCCAGAACACCGTGAATCTAATGAGTCCAAAAGGCCTTGAATTCAGAGATCCAGTGAGGGAAACTCCGTCCACGTTGTGCAGTAGAGGGGATTGCAGAGGATGAGCAGTGGAGGGGTTGGTTCCTTCTTCTGTCAGGCGCTCTTTCTTCTTTTGCTCCTTAAGGATTCTTGGTTTGCTCACCCAGTATGCACTCGGCAGAAGCCCCGACTTCTGACAGGAGGAAAATGATTTTCTTTTCATTTTAAAGTGGGTGTACGGCCTGCACCTGAGATAGTTCACCACATGCCCTTTCCATCTCGGCCTTCGGACGCACAGCCACACACGTGTGTCACGCAACCAGGCACCGTGAACGAGCAGATCCGGGAAAGCGTGGCCCGGGAGGAAGCTCTGGCGAGGCCTGGTGCGGCTCCCGGAGTGGGGCTGCCCCTGAGGGAACGGGCTTTGCTGCTTTCCTCCCCGAGGCATTACCATGCGCTTTTCCTCATGTGATGAATGAGCACTGCGTTTGGGGGTTGAAGCTTATTTTAAATTAGCAGATACAGACGTGAAGTAGTAATGTAAACGGGATGGTTTTGCATTTTCCTGGGTGAGATGCTCCAGATGAACCCCTCCTCACCGCATGGGTCTCTGTTGGCCTAAAACCCTGAAAAGAGACCCCCAGGATCTGAGAACCATCCTAGGTATCAAAGGCCAGAGAAGTCCAGAGACAAATTTTCCGAGACAATTAATGGCCAGTGGCTGGACTTAGCAGGTTTGGTATTCTGCTAGTGTCTATTCTCTGCTCTGATTTAAAATTCTATTTGCAAAGATGAAAACGGAGCCAGACGGTCCCAAACCCAGCCCTTCCTCTGTAAGTACTGCTGTGAAGAAACCTGCATGGCTGGTCCTGTGTTTGGGTAGAACATTAAATGACAACTTTAATTGAAAAACCCTGGGGAAGCTGACCCAGGGCATCTTAAGAGAGGGGCCCACTGGCCATCATGTGGGTTTGCAGCAGGTTGGTTAAACGGGAAAACCTTTCAGTTAATCTTTTGTTCAGGTGTCAACTTTCTGTTCTTTGGACATAATTCTGCAGTTGGGCCCTTAGGGAAAAAGAAATGAATTTCTGGCAGGACCACCTCTTGGATGTGGAACCAACTACATAGGCTGTTACTGTTTACTGGCTGCCGCAGTCGTGTTTGAGTGCGGTTCTGCTGGAGGCGTCCTGGCCTCCAATGTGCCTGGAGGGCCTTGCTGCTTTCGTAGCTCTCTGACCAGCCCCTTCCTCGTGTTTCTGCCTTGGGGGTGACCCACCCTCTCCTGCACCCTCGGCCTGTTCCCCTGCACAGCTTTCTTCTTCCTGTTGTACAGACGTGCCCCGGTATCTCCCATCATAAAAAGCAGACACCCCGCAGGAGTCACCTGTTGCTGCTGCTGCCAGCTACTACTGCCAGCTACTGCTCTCTAGTGGCTTAAAACAGTACACATGCATCCTCTTAAAGTTCTGGAGGCAGAGGTTCTAAAATCAGGGTGCGGGCGGGGCTGCCTCCTTCCGGGGGTTTAAGGGGAGATCCATGTCCTTTCCCTTTCCAGTTTCTAGAGGCCGCCCATGTTCCTCAGCACCTGGCCCCACATCACTGTGACCGTTGCTTCCATTGTCACATCTCCTCTGATTTCTGAGGACCCTAGTGATGGTCTGGGGCCCACCCCGATGATCTCCCAGTCAGTCCCCTGCTGCAGAGGCCCTTTTGCCAGGTGAGATCATGTGTTCACAGGCTCTGGGGGCTGGGCATCTTGAGATGGAGATCTCCACCTCTCCTTGATGCAGAGACCCCGCCCACCAGCCCCCTGCACAGGCATGGGCATGCAGGTGCAGACACACGTGCCATTACCTGGCGTGTGAAAGGCGGCCCGGGCGTTGTGTCCCCTTCCTCAGCTGCTGACTGCTTCCCCACTAGTGTGGTCTCCTTCCACCCCGCTCCTCGTGTCCTCGTGCAGAGCTTGTGACCAGCTGGTGACCGTGACACGAGGCCACGTGTGTCACGTGTGGTGACGCCCAGCTCCTTCTGTGGCCTGCACGCCTCACTCCTCAGTCCCTCTGCAGCCTCAGGCTGCAGCCGTGTGGTACTGCTCTTCAGCCTCTTCTCTTCTCCCTCACCCTGGGTGGCCGGCTCATGTGGCGCTGCCTCCCTTGGTAATGGGAGGTGGCTGCACAGCCCTGTCTTCTAAGCCACAGATGCAGTTTTCCAGCTACCTACGGGTCATCTCTGGGGCAGCCTGCCGTGGAGCCCCCACACCCTGCACCCATTCTGTAAGCAGACCCAACACTCACCTTCCCTGGGGTCGACCAGCTCTTTCTCTCTGTCACCCAGGCCTTCCTGACCCCATCAGGCCCTTTGAGGCCAGCCCCAGGTGCCCATCACTGCTCCCCAGTCCAGGAAAGCACCTGCAGCCTGTCTGACACAGGTCACACCTTACGCCAAAGGTCTCGTCAGACCGCGAAGCCAGAAAGTCACGCCCCTCTCCTGCGGTCTTCCTGCCACCTGTAGACACCTGTAGTTTGAGCAGCAGTGTTGGGGGATCCCCCTGACCCTGGAGGGTCCCTCACTCTCCAGACACCTCCCTGGACTCTGCCAGGCCAGCTGCCTGTGCTCCCTGCTGGGATCTCACAATACCAAACCCTCTGGGCTGTCTTGGCATCACTGGCTGAATGACCTGTGCTTTCATCTCAGTCTCTTTTCAGATTTCAAACTCCTGGAGGAGCTGGGCTTTTCTTTTTCCTTCTGTGTCCCAGAATTCTCCTGGTACCCAGACAAAACCGTCTGTATCCACCCTGTATCCTGGGCCAGAAAGCTGGAGTCTGGCTGTGCCACCCACCCCTGCCTGCCTTTAGATGAGCATCGAGGTAGTTAGGATGTCTGTCCCTCCAAATCTCACGTAGAAATGTGGTCCCCCGTTGGAGGTGGGGTCTGGTGGGAGGTGTTTGGGTCGTGGGAGTAGATCCCCCATGAATGACTTGGTGCCCTCCTTGAGGTAATGAGTATGTTCTCACAGAGTTCACATGAGACCTGCTCATTTTAAAGTATGTGGCAGCTCCCACCCCCCACCCGCCCCCCGCTCTTGCTCTTGTTCCCACGTCCGCCGTGTGGCATGCCTGCCCCTGCTTTGCCTTCCGCTATGATTGGAAGCTTCCTGAGGCCTTCCCAGAAGCAGATGCTGGCACCATGCTTCCCACACAGCCTGCAGAACTGTGAGCCAATTATACCTCTTTTCTCTCTGCGTTACTCAGCCCCAGGTATGTCTATAGCAGTGCAAGAACAGACTAACACAGCACCGGCCCCTCCACTTCCAGGGCCCACTTCACAGCTGCACACCTAGGAGAGGAAAGGCTTTCTGGGGAGGAAGGAGGGCGGCTCCTGGGCCTTGAAGATCCTCAGAGCTCTGCCTGTCCTGTGTCTGAGATGGCTGGTCTTGGGGCAACCTCTCTGCTGCTCCTGAGCATACGTTGTGTGTTCGTCTGTCACTGTGTGGCCACCGTGGCAGAGGCCAAGCAAGGCACATTTCAGTGACTTGTGGTCCAGGCAGCCTTGGCCGTGTGGCTGGCTGTGAATGCCTGCTGCTGATTAGGATCGAGGAAAAGCTGATTCTTTTAAAAATGGTTTTAGTACCCGCTCTTAAGGGCAGAATTTGGAAGGGGGGTGTGTGTGTGTACACAAATTGGCTGTGTGCCCATGCTGATTGGAAAATATGAAAAAACTCATCATTTTCCCACCTGCCATCGCTGGGCGACACACACCGTGATGGGCACTTTCCTCCCAGCTCCACAGTGAGGTGGTCCTGCGGAGCAGCACTCCTCCTTCCGCCTCAGCCAGCCCTGTGCTGGCCACTTACCCTCATGACCAGTCTGTGCTGGCGGGGGCTCTTTGTTGCCCCCCAGATCTCCCTGTGCCCTGTGAGGTTGGCCTCTGTGGATCGCCACCTGGGCCCCTGACCTCTCCCAGATGGTGGGAGAAGTGGGAGCTGTAACATCCCTTCTGCAGCTCCGTCACTGCCCAGCTCAGTCCCTGCTGGCCTCTCTGGCAGCATCCGCTCCTCCTGGGCTCTGTGGTCCCTTCCTCCTGTTGCTCCTGGAGCTGTTCAGTGGCTCCCACTAGGGTCAGTCCTGCAGTGCTTCCCCCTCCTTTGCGGGTCTTCCTCAACCCTGCCCACGTCTACTTAAAAGGCCTGGATGAAACTTAACTTTCCCACTCCGCCAAGGGCCCCTTCCAGCCACGGCCCAGCCTCTGCAGACTCTCTTCAGAGGGGATTTTACCCGGGGGTGTTCAGAGATAACTTGGTGTTTCCGTTGGTGAACTGTGGTTTCTGGGCCCCAGCCCCATCCTTGTGTCTGCGTGGCTGTCCCTGTCCCCCTCCCGTGGTGCTTGTTGCCCTCCTGACATTAATGAGGACACTCAGGTGGTTCGTTTCCATTTGTGGCTCCCAGCCCTGGAACGGAAGCTCCTGGCACGCAGGGCTGGGTTGTGGTTTGTGTACCTGTGGCATCCTTGCACTCACAGGAGAGACCTGCCACAGGTAGGTGCTCACCAGCATTGTTGAATGAACTCGTGAATTACAGGCATCTGCCGGGTAAACATTGAACTAGGAGCTGGGAAAACATTTTTTCACTTTAAACAGAGTGCACCAATGCCTGTTTCCCCCCACAGCTGCCAGGCCGCAAGTACAGCCCTGGGTACAACACCGAGGTGGGAGACAAGTGGATCTGGCTGAAGTGAACGGGCCGCCTTCCGCTCCAGCTGCGTCACGGCGACGGCCAAGCTGCACCAGCCGCACTCTCCTGGACGCCATATCGCTTTAAGATCGGGGGAGGGTAAATAATGCAAAAATTGCACAGTGGAAGAAGTGGTCTCACAAAAAGCAATCCATCCTGTAGTGTAGGTAATGGAGTCGGGGGAAGCAGCTTCCTTTCTGGATGTTTGGAACCCTGTAGCTTTGTTTTGGAATGGCCCACCACTCTCACTGGAAAACAGTGGTCTGCTGTGAAAGGCCGGCTCTCGGCGGCCCCCGTGGTTTCAGTACTGCCCCTCTGTGTCATTCAGGTTGTGTATGTTGTTTTTCTTCCAACTTCCAGAAATAAAAGCATTTCCATGGGACTTTCCCCATCGTGCGTCTGTGTGCGTGCTGTCATGTCGAAGCTGCACACGTACACACATGCTGTCCTGTGCCCTGTTTGGTGTGGTGTGGTTTAATTGAGACTTACATTATGCGGAAGAGATTTTCTAAAGGCCTACTGTATTTATTTTAGTAATGTGCTACGTTAGAGTAGAAAAAAATAAGAAAGTGGGCTGGGCGCAGTGACTCAAGCCTGTAATCCCAGCACTTTGGGAGGCTGAGGCAGGCGGATCACAAGGTCAGGAGATCGAGACCATCCTGGCTAACACGGTGAAACCCCGTCTCTACTAAAAATACAAAAAAATTAGCCGGGCGTGGTGGTGGGCGCCTGTAGTCCCAGCTACTCGGGAGGCTGAGGCAGGAGAATGGCGTGAACCCAGGAGGCGGAGCTTTCAGTGAGTGGAGATCGCGCCACTGCACTCCAGCCTGGGCCACTGAGCCAGACTCTGTCTCAAGAAAAGAAAGAAAGAAAGAAAGGAAGAAAGGAAGGAAGGAAGGAAGGGAGGGAGGGAGGGAGGGAGGGAAAGAAAGAAAGAAAGAAAGAAATGTAAGAAAGTGAAGAAGAAACAGCAAAAGGAGAAAATTACCATAGATTTACAGAACAATATGTTTTAAGAGAGACATTGAAAAAGGTTCACGTGGTGGCTGTCCTCAGCGTCTCAAACTCCTTCCTCTGAAGGAGATTTGAGCTTAGACTGTTGATGACATAAAATGCAAAAGCAAAATAATATACTCTTTATTACCCAGAAAATCAAGTTGCCAGTCAAAACTGAGAAATGAGAAAGAAAATCACATTTCTTTATTCACCTCTGTCAAAGCCTAGAAAACCAAAACAAGCTGGTTGTGGTTCAGCATCATCGTTTAGGAATTGAGTTGTCAGTTGTGAGTCCTATTGAACTGTGAGTTTTCCACTGTAAAGCTCCACTGTGTCCAGTATGGTAGCTCCTAACCACATGTGGCTATTGAAATTTAAATGAGGTAAAATGTAATACAGTTTAAAACTGGGTTCCTTGGTTGCACTGGCCATCGTTCAGGTGCTTCGTAGCCGCCATGGGCAGCAGTTCCAGTGCTGGTGCCTGGGACGATGCTCTGCTCCCCACGGAAGCTCTGCGAGGCCTCGCTGCCACGGAGCATGCAAAGAAGATGCGCATTCCTTCCTCCTTCCCTCCTTCCCTCCTTCCCTCCTTCCCTCCTCACATCTGCCTGCCTTTTTCCCTCCCTTCTCCTTTCCTCCTCCTTCCCTTCCTTCCTTCCATCCTTGTTTTCCTCCCTTCCCTTCTTCCTTCCCTCCTTCCTTCCCTCCTCCTCCCCTCCTTATTTCCTTCCTTCCTTCCTTCCTTCCTTCCTTCCTTCCTTCCTTCCTTCCTTCCTTGTTTTCCTACCTTCCCTTCCTCCTTGCCTCGTTCCTCCCCTCCTCCTTCCCTCCTTTCCTTTCCTTTTCCTTTTTTCCTTCCTTCCTTCCTTCCCTCCCTCCCTCCCTCCCTCCATCTGTCCTTGCTTTCCTGCCTTCCCTTCCTCCTTCCCTCCTTCCGTCTCTCCTTGTTTTCCTCCCTTCCCTTTCTCCCTGCCTTCCTTGTTTTAAGAATTGAAAATAAAGTTTCCCAGGAGTTTTGAATTGGAGTCCAGATTTAAGTGGCTAAAGTTTTGCATTTCACTAAGAAACCAACAGCTTTAATCATGAAATGAAAGCACAGCTGGGCATTGGGCCAGTCACGGAGTATCTTTTGCTCTAAGCACCTCACAAACCCATTGCGGAGGGGAGGAAAGAAAAAGAAAACCGTCTTTAATTATCTTAGCTGTTCCTAATGTCTTTGGCTGCAAAGAGCTAGCTGTTTCCTTCAACCTTAGTGGTTGCATGGGTAGTGTCCTCAGCAGTGAGAGGGCAGGTCTGCCGTGTGGTCAGGATGGCCCTTGCAAGGGGCAGAGCTGTCCAACCACACAGGGCTCCGTGTCGGCATGGTGTGGACTTGGGTGCTCTGATCGCCCCTTGCCTCTGTGTCTGACCGTGTGTGGTTGCGTTCCCTGGATGGAGTGGGAAGTGTGTAATTTGTAGTGCTGAGGACCTTCATCTGTTTCATTTTCTGGTGTTTTCAATGATATCTGTGTTCAGCACAGAAAGACGAATAAACACTGTCCAAGTCTTCTCTCCACATTGAAGCCTCAAGAAGAGGTGAGGAGATGCCCTGATTTCCTTATTTCAAAGCACTACATGAGTTCGTCTCACGAAAGCTCTTACAACTAAAACAGCAACAGCAACAAACCACGATCAAAATAATCATGCATTTTCCAAGATTCCATGTTGGACTTCTCAGTGCTTTGGAGATCAGGAAATAATCACGTTGTTGCAGCAGTGTGGTTTTGTGTCTGGATTTTATTCACACAGGTATGTGTTTACAGGTGTGAGAATTTTGTATTGAAGAGAAAGTCCTTGTTTTTTTCTAACGTATCTTTCTGTTCCATCAACTGTTATAACCAAATTGTTAAGAGCATTGAGCTTCTCAGGAGAGATCACATGCAGCTACTTAGGACCACTTCAGCAAGATGGGGTTGCCTGGGTAGGTAGCAGCAGCAGCTCACCAGCCCCTCACTGCCAGGCTGCTGGCTGCTGTCCACCAGGCAGCCATGGAGCCTCCGTGTTCTGCCCAGGTGTTGGAGCAAGAACAGCCGGGAAAGAGGCGGCTACCTCCAGGCCACAGGCGGACCCAGGGACCTTCAGTTACGCTGCTTCAATTGAATTCGTGTTGGTTTCTCTACTACAGCAGAAGTGAAAGAAGCTCTTGTCTTGCTTGACATTTGTCCCATGTTTTGGCCATTAATTGACTTTGAATCTCTCTGTGTCCTGCTTACCAGTTAATAGCTTTCTGGATTGGCTGTTCTTAGCAGTGCGCATGTCAACGCAAAGAAGCAAGCAGGGGGCTAGTTTCTGGGAATAAGCACAGTCGTGCTTACACTGGATGCAAGTCTGCAGGATTTGGGGGTTTGGCAAAGTAGGGGTGGAGGGAAGGCTGTGATGAGGGAAGCTTTTTCGAAGAAAAGCTTATGTAGGCAGCAGCCACTGGCTGGCCAGAATTCCATGAATGGAAGCAGGTGCCCGAGTGATCTGGGGTTTATATCTGGATGTAAATAGAAGCTGGGAGCCTGAGGCTTTGCTTTAGGAAAATCATGAGCCAGAAAACAGAGGAGGTGATTCTCAGTAGTCACCTCTCGTGGCTGGGATTTTCTAATACTCTCTCGAGTTGTACAAAGCAAAGTACCTTCTAACAGCAGCCCATCTGTGACTGGAAACTGCGAGCTGCCCTCGGGGAGAGGAGTCTCTTCTCAGCAGAGGATCCCAGCCCTTCCGTCCTCCCCCATTGGAGTGCTGGGCTCTGTTAGTTCGGATGTTGGATGTTGCCACCTGCCTTCCAGGAGGCCGGGGAGCTCCAGTTACGGATTTGTCCCCAAGAGTGGTGCTGCTCTCAGAGTGATAGCTGTTCCACCGGAAGTGTCCGTCCCCTGGCTCAGCCTGGCCGCACTTGCTTGAAGGAGGCTGCTTTAAGGGTTCCAGTAGGAAGTCAGATGAAACTATCGCATTTTGTGTTGAAGCATGTGAGTTAAGTATGCTCCTTTGCTTTTACTATTAGTGTATAGTTTTAAAATTCTTAATTAAAAAATTTTAATAATAGTAAATTTTTCACAAGTGGACACTTTATATCTTTCAATTAAAATTCTGAAGCTCCTTAGTTAGATCCAGTTGCTGGTTACATTTTGGGAAGCACTCGTTTTCGTGCTGTGTAGTTTCATTGAATAAACATTCTTTAATGAGACTGTACCGGGTGATGATATTAAAAATCCCAGCTTTTAATTTTTACAAAGCCGTTTCCTCCGGCACGTCCCCTCTGGTAGCGTGGGTTTTCTTACAGTGAATGTCCATGGGGCCTCCTACATCCCAGGCAGCATCTCAGCGCTGGACACGTGGCGGCCAGAGCAGAAATGTGAGCGGCGGCTCAGGGGCGAGGCCCGGGTGGAAGCCCTGATGCAGGGCCGTGCATGTGCGGAATTGGAAAGCTGTGCCACTTGGCGAGCCCACAGTGGAGGGGGTGTCTGAGCTGTGAGGAGGGTCTGGCCTGAACTGCAGGGCACCCACCAGAGCCCACTGTAGGTAGGGGAGAGCTGAGGAGAGTGCAGAGGGCCTGGGAGGCGAGGGAAGGAGTGAGGCGGCTGGGCCAGGTCAGGTGCTCCACGTGCGTCAGGGAGAGGAGGGCGGCTGCAGTGACTGTCCACGTGACTTCGGCAAGCTCTGTGTCCGCAGAGCGGGCTGAGCTGGCTGGGGCAGGGGTCACAGTGTGGGAATTAAGGAAAGAGCAAAAGCACATAGGGTAGAGAGCCGGACTACCATCAAAGCATGAGTTTTCTGTTGCCCAGCTCTGCCGTGACGCTGCTCCTCCCACCAGAACGAGTGCTTTGTCTCCGCGCTCTCCCCGCCTTGTCATGGAGCTTTGTTCTGTTTAGGAAGCACGAACAGAAAGGTGGCTGTGACTGGCAGTGGGCTGGAAAGTGCGTTTCCACCAGGCTGCCCTCTCCTGCAACAAGGCGAGCTTGGTACTGAGTACTCGACCGTCCTGACTGCAGGAGCAACGCCAGGGCTCCGAGCACGGGAGGCCTTTCCTCCTCTCAGTATTGCAGCAGGCAGTGCACAGCCCTTCTGTCCAAATCTGGGGACCTGAAAGACCGTCAGAATCCAGCTGTTTTAGACATAGTAAGAGGAGCGGGTAGGACCCCACGTGCTCGGGCCCCACGCCTTGGATCTGCCCCCTCTGCAGCCAGTGGGACAAGCAGCTGCTGTGCTGGTCATGGCCGGTGGTCCTGTGTGTGACGATGGCCACTCACGTCTTCTCATTCTACAGAAGTTAGCACCGTGAGTCAGACTTTATATTTGGATTTTGTGCATCTTGCATGTATGGTGGGGATGACCGGCCTCACCTCCGAGTGCAGGCTCTGGGGCCCCTGGGGTCGCAGCGCTCTGGATCCTGACAGGTGGGTTGCACCTGTGGGAAGCGTCCAGGCGTATCTTTCTCTTGGGAACCAGTGATGGGTGCACCAGAAATGGCCTGGCGTGCGTTTCCATTCAGAAACTCCCGGTCCCTGCCTGGAACCTGGCTCCTTTTGCTGGTTTTTGCCCCCTTTCCTGTCCCTTTCCTGGGCAGCTGGTCCCTGCTATTGTCCCTATCTCCCTGGCTGCAGAGCTTTCCTCTGGAGGACTTGTCACAGCGCCTGTGCCGTCTCCCAGTCTGGGCTCTGCTGCCTTGCCCTGCTTTGGTCTCTCAGGTTGGAGTCGAGGTTGCATCTGCCGAGAGCCATGCCCACAGGCGAGGCAGCATCAGGGTCCCGAGCCACAGTCCATTGTCCCCTGGCCCTGGGTTTCGAGCTGCTGGCCACCCCTCTCTGAGAACCCAGCCTATGACTCGGCTCCCCTTGGACCTGCCCCCAGCTTTCCCTCCTGCCCTGGCTGTCCTCCTGCGGCCCCCTCAGTCCTCATGGCTAAGTCAGCCAACAGCAGCCCACACACAGAGGCCACTTCTGGACGCGTGTCTGGCAAGGTGTGGGTCTGAATTCAACCTTTTGCCTCGCGTGCCTACCCCCACGTCCTGGGTTCTCCAAGAGCCACCGTGGGAAGATGGGGAGTGGGTCTGAACCACTGGGCAGCTGGTTGTTCTGTGGGTCTGGACCACTGAGCAGCTAGTTGTTCTGCAGTGGGTCCTGAAAGTCCTTGTGGACTGGGACCCTGATGAGGACAAGCTCTCAGTTCAGAACAACACAGAATCCAGCGCTGGCCGTAGGACTGTCTAATGGTCCTTCTCTAGAAACCTCTCCGTGCCGTCCTGAGAGTGGAAAATGCCGGCATTGGGCATGCGAACTTGCAGGGCTATTTTCATGGTCTCTCACCCACTCTGGCCCCTTCGTGTTTTGTGGAGGGAATAGCAGACCTCGCTCCCCGCCTGTGTGTTGAGGTGGCTTAGATACCCTCAACTTGGGGAAGTTTTCACATATTTTCTGTCTATAGTATTTGTATACTTCACACGAAGCCTTATTAGTGGATAAATATAATAAACTCCTTCCTATTGAAATAAAATTCGAGAAGAACATGGTATGTGCCAGCCAAAGCCCATATTAAAACAAACCCTTCTGTGAAGGGGAAAAATCAATCTTGTTGAGAGAATGTAATTTAGATGCAGAAAGAATCCCAACTGCGTAGAAATCCCCATTGCCAAAAGCAGGTGAAAGGAGCCCCTCGTGTGGGGAAACGTTGCTCTCGGGGCAGGTCGGGTGGCGGCACAGCAGCTGTGAGAACTTGGGACTCTCACATCTGGGTGTGTCGCCAACGTTGCCAACCAGTCGTCACCTGTCAACAGTGCCACCCAGTTGGGGGAGCATAGATGGTCTTGCTCTGGTTCTATCCAGCTGTTTGTTAGCAGTGAGTACAAAAAAACAAGACAAAACAAACAAAAAAAACTAATGATATTTTTTAGCTGGTCAGAAATGACTTGAAAGACCTCAGACTGTTGAGTTAACATAAAACAATCCCCCCCCCCCGCTTTTTTTTGCGTCTAACAAAGTAATTGTGTGTGTTCATCTAATGGGTAAATATGCAGCCTCTGCTGTTTAAAGGAAAGTGAAAGGCTCAGCAGTGTGTGTTATCTTGTCCTCCTTAAGGCGTGCTTTTCCTCTGAATGTCCTTGGCTCAGAAAGCTGGTTGTCAGGGGGCTTCACTGGGGTCTCTGAGGGGACTTCTCCAGAGGAGCTGGTGAAGGAGCGCGTGAGGACACAGGAGAGCGGCATCTCTGGCTGGCACTCTGCCCGGCCGGGCAGGTGGAGCCCACTCTCACACCCCCGAGGGGGTCACAGCCCGACCGTCAGATGGAACCCACTCTCACAGTCCTGGGGTGGTCACTCAGCTGGCCTGGCAGGTAGAACCCAGTTTCACAGCCCCAAGGCGGTCACTCAGTCCAGCCTGCGGGTGGAACCCACTCTCACAGCTCCGAGGTGGTCGGTCACTCAGCCCAGCCCAGCCCAGCAGGCGGAACCCACTCCCCACTGTCGCAGCCCTGAGGCGGCGGGGGCGTCCTCCACCTCGCTCTTGCTGGAGAGACGCCAGTGTGTGGGTTTGGAAGTGGAGTCTATTTTAAGTTTGCAGTTCCTGAAGAAGCCTGTGTTTGCCGTGCTGTCTCCACGTGGTCACAGCCTTGAAGCCTCCAGCCTTTTAAGGGCAAGCCTCTGCCTGGCTACCTGTGGTCCAGGCAAGCCGCTGCTTATATTCGCGTTGCCTGTTGTGTTTTCCAACCTAAGAGGGCACAGGAGGAGGTAGAAGGGGACTTGAGAGCAGTGAGTGAGTGTCCAGAGCTATAGGAGTACTGAGAAGACACCGAGGGCTTCTCCTGCAGGCCAAGAAACGGGCCTTGGCAGGTGGAGAAACCCACCTGTTTCTGATTGCCTCCTGCACCACCATGCTCAGGTCACCCGGCAGGCACCCCTCCCTGGGGCTGAGCAGTTTCCTAGGGCTGCGGTAAGCAGCTGCCTTGCACTTCGTGGCTAAAGCAGCACAGATCTGTTCTTGTAAGTTCTGGAGGCCAGGAGGCCTCCAATCAAGGTGTCAGCAGGACTGGTCCCTCCTGCAGGCTCTGCAAGGAAACAGTTTCCTGGCCTTCCCAGCTTTTAGAGGCCACCTGCGTATATGGTCTTGTGACCCCTCGTCTCGTCACCTCTCTCTGCTGACCCCTGCTGCCTCCCTCGTACAAGGACCCCTGTGATGGCATTGGGCCACTCAGTCCAGGAAAGCCCTCATCCATATCTTCAACCCCATTTGCTCAGCCCCTTTGCCACCCGAGGTCCCACGTCCCAGGAGCTGGGGATCAGGATGAGGCTGTCCTTGGGGCACTCTCCTGTCTACCATAGTCCCCACCTCAGGCCGACAAGAAGGCCCCATGGAGACTGGCAGCCACAGGCCCTGCTCTGGGTGGCCCTTCAGCTGCTGCTCACCTCCCAGGTGGCTGGAGAGGAGGGTCTCACCCACTGCAGAGAAGGGCCTTCTGCCTCAGAGAAGGCGTGGAGCAGCGGGGCTGGCGTCGGCAGCTGTGCCCAGTGTTTTCTGGCAGCTGTGAGCAGCCCTGCCTTGCCAGCTTGGTCAGCAGAGCCTTGCGTTTGCCGTGGGCTGGCTGTCCCCCTCTGGGGCCCTGGCCCAGGCTCATCCTTGTCCCCATGCGGTGCACACTGGGGAGACGTGGACGTAGGTTGTCCCATGTGTGGTGACCGGTGGTCTCCATAGCCACGTCTGGCACAGGGTCCCCATCCAGGGGAGGGAGGCCTCTGGGAGGAAGAGAGGGGAGGCCGCTTTGTCCAGCACAGAAGTTCAAGAAAATCAGAGAAAGCACTGCAGGGGTACCTGGAAGCTGTTGGTGCTCAGAAGCTCTCCCCATCTACGGGTCTCGTGATGGGGCCTGCAGGTGAGTGCCCACCGACTGCCAAGGAGAGCCCCAAGCCACACAGCTGGGGCCCTGTGGGCCAGTGGGGGCGGGTTTGCTGTGGGCTGCACAGCGTTGGCTTCCTGAACCCTTCACCTTCCACAGACAACACGTCCTCATCTCTGCTCAGTAGGTCTCCTTTCTCCTGGGTCCCCCCCACTCTGCCTTCAGAGCCCTTCGTGCTTTGGCCCCTACCCTGCCAGCCCCCTCCCTGCATCCCCCTCCCCACCGCCCAGCCCTTCATGCAGCCTGTCCTCTCCCTGGGCCTGCAGGTCTGCCCCACCAGGCCCCCATCCCAGGACGCAGCCAGGCTCTCTGCCCTCTGCGAGCAGGTGTGGCGCACGCGTTGCTGGTTCATCCTGTGGACTCACAGGGCGGCTCCTGTGCAGACCCCTAGTGGATGTGGGACTGCAGGCAGCTGCCTTTAGCCCCTGCTGGCCCACGCCCCGGGACCCAGCCCCAGCGCTGAACGAGGGAAAGAGACCAAGGGGCCTGCCCCATCTCAGGTCTCCAGAGGGACAGAGCCAGGCAGGAGCCTGGGCAGGCATCAGCAGGGCCCCCGTGTGTCCCTGGGTCCCCCTGTCCTTCCTGCTGCCCAGGGGATGGCCAGGCTGGAGGCCTCGGTGTGCAATTGGGAACCCCCTTTTTAGTTACACAAATACTTTATGATCGCTTCTTAAAATTTAGGAATTTTAGGAAGGAACAAGGAAGAGAACTTAGCGTTATATACATTTTCTTTGACTTGCCATTAGAGTCTTCCTAGACCCTGTTTCTTAAAGATGCCTAACCCTCCACGCCCGGACGTGACCACGCCTGCCGCCCTCCATCGCTGCTGCTTCTCAGTGTCCGGCACGTCCTGTCCTGGGTGCTGAGGGGAACCAGGGAGGGTGTGGTGAGAGGAGGACCCTGACCAGGCATCCACGGGACACGGCCGCCCAGCACGGTCTGCACTGTGGAGCCGGGGGTGGTGAAGGGGTGCCAGCGGCACAGGAGCGTGTGGCCCTCCCAGGGTCCCTCCCACACACCCTGTGGGCACCCCGAGTTCCATCGGTCACCCTCACTGCAGGGTTTCCTCTCTTAATAGTAGCCTCCCAAGACCCCTCTGCACGCCTCACAGGCACCCTGAGTCCCACCGGTCACCCTCGCTGCAGGGTTTCCTCTCTCAATAGCAGCCTCTCCTTCTGATGACTTGTGGTCAGATGTTTGCAGGAAAGGGCCACAGAGCCCCAGCGAAAATCCAGACTCAAAGATGAGACTGAAACGGGAAGTGTCAGCATTGTTTTAGGATTTTTCACTTCAAAAGCCAGTAATCCTCTGAAGCAGGGCCCCTCTGCACTCCTTCCAAGCTCAGCGGCTACCTGACAAAGGAACCAGGGGCTGAAGCGGAACGTACTGGAAGCCCTGGCCAGCAGGTGGCCAGTGGGACGCTGACTCGAAGCCTCTTTGAAGCAGTCGTGGGAGCAGTGGGAACAATTGCCCCGTAATTGTTGGACAGTGTCACACAACTAGACAGGCACCTACTTGAATCACAGAATGGAGCTGTGTGGTGTTTCTGTGACACCGGGATGAAGCTGCAGGCACGAGCAGGGGTCTGCACAGCCGACCACGGGGACAGAGACAGGCACGCGGCTGTCACTCACCTGCACATGGTGGCCGTGTGACGTGCACAGGCCTTGCCTGTGTGGGGCCCCTACACCGAGGGCACCAGGTCTCAACACGGGTGGGGAAAGGTCAGTGTTGACATCGACACTTCAGATGCCTAAAAACAGAGTCTTCCGGGAACAGGGAGGGACCATGCCCCAGATTTCCCAAGCGCGTGCTCTGAGGGCGCAGCTTGGTGGACTGGAGCTGTCTGAAGAAGGAGGTGGGCCGGGAGGCCTGAGCAAGGCATATCCACAGGAGACCTCTTGTCCACTCATGGACTGAGGGGCCTGAGGGATCCCTGAGGAAGCTGTGAGTGGTGGGCAGCTGTCTGGCTGGTAGGAGATGCATCATCCAGCTTCTTTAGAACAGGGCCAGCCTGTGCTGCTGAGGAATGACCAGAGCCACACAGCATGGGGCAAAGGAGCTACAAGGACTGGAAACCTTTCTAAATCTCTGCCACCACTTCGTGAGCCCACTCTGGGGTGTGTCCCCTCCCTAGATTCTCACAGCAAGCCTGGCTGCAGGTGGGGACAGCCTGATTTTTCTGCCATCATGTACATAAGAAAACGGGTTCTGAGGGTGGGACCTCTCCAGTCTCCCAGATGGAATGTGGTGGGTCCAGGTTCAGGCTCAGTCGGGGCTCTCCTGAGAGCCGGACCCACAGGAGGTAGAGATGGGGCAACAGTTATGATAAGGATTCTGGAAGCTCAGAAGCCCCAAGATCTGCCGTGTGCAAGCTGGAGGCCCAGGAGAGCCAGTGGTGCAAGTTTCAGTCCAAGGGAAGACCAGTGTCCCACCTCAACAGGCCAGTGTCAGGTACGGTGGCTCACGCCTGTAATCCCAGTGCTCTGGGAGGCTGAGGTGGGAGGATCGCTTGAGGCTGAGTTGGAGACCAGCTTGGACAACATAGGTGAGGCCTTGTGTCTTCAAAAAGTGAAAAAATGTGTGGTGGCACACGCCGGTTGTCCCAGCTACGTGGGAGGCTGAGGTGGGAGGATTGCTTGAGCCCAGGAGTTTGCACTCCAGCCTGGGCAACAGAGAAGACCTTGTTTCTAAAAAAACCAAAAACCAAAAGCAAAAGCAAAAAACAAGCAGAGAGTGGGAATTCTTTCTTCCACCACCTTTCTGTTCTTTCCGGACCCTCAGCGGATTGGAGGATGCCTGCCCACGCTGGGGAGGGCCGCCTGCCTTCCCGAATCCACCAGGTCACATGCTGATCTCATCCCCCACAGATACACCCCAAAAATCATGTTTGACCAAATACCTAGGCAGCTGTAGTCCAGTCAGGTTGGACGTCTGAAGCTGATCTGTACAATTTCTAAGTGGCTTCGCCCTCCGAGCTGTGCATCTCGCTCCTCAGACGCAAATGCGGGTGCTCGTTCCTGCCCAGGCTTCTGTCTGCACCAGTGTTGGAAGAATCCGCTCAATCAGCAGTTGGTTTGCTTTGATTTTACCTTAAAATCCTGACGCTATTCTGGTCACGATGAGCTCTCATCCGTCCCAAAGAAAGACGTGTCCTTGCATTTGTGGGGTTTAAGCAATGAGAAAGCCTGCCCAAGGCCGGAAGCCTACTTGCTTTATCTTTGTATGAACCGTTCCCTGCAAAATAAATACACAGGCCTCTGCTGGCTCCTGCCTAGGCCCGGATGGCGCGAGGCTCGGTGAAGTCCCCAGGGAGGGAGGGCCACTTCAGCTGGCTCTAGTTTTTTCTGTCCCAGACCGACTGGAGGCCTGGCTCTGTGGAATACGAAGGGACGCGCCAAGTTGCGTTGTCAGGCTGGCATCCGAGCCGCCTTTGCACGCCGAGTTGCGTGGTCAGGCTGCCATCCGAGCCGCCTTTGCAAGCCCTAGTTTGTCCTTGTATTTGGAATGCTGGAGGCTCGAGTCGGAATCCAGGTCCCACCAACGTGCATTCGTGCTTTCAAGATGGCTGGGGCTTTTAGCCTCGGCAGCTTTGCTTGGGCAGTCCTGCTGCTTTTTACATTTGGTTTTCCAGCAACTCCACTTACAGCTGCGAAATGGACGGTGGGCTGTGGACCCTGAACAAGGTCAAGTTAGTGCAGTGTTTTGAACGCCTGTTACTTTTCCATCGCCACTCGTGGAGCAGAGGCTGTGGAGATGTCCTGGGTATCTTCTGTCCCGTGGGGGCTCAGGACCCAGCTGCAGAGCCAGCCTTGAATGAGACCACAGGGAGCCTCTGAACAGGGCCTTGAGGGGCCAAAGGGAGAAGAGCAGCCCGGAGGCCATTGTCCTGAGCACAGCCTGGCTTCATCTCTGGAGTGCGTGGCTGAGGCTGGGAAGAGGGACGTGTGGGCAGGGCCCAGGAGATTCCAGCTCTTAGGTGTTGGTGGAAATGAGCTGCTGTTTCCCTAAGAATTGTGCACAATCCTGAGCCTTGCTGTTAATGGAACCTCTGGGCTTTTGCTCACACAGCTGTAGCGATGGCAGAGCTTGTCCCCTCACCTCACCTCCCCCACCTCATCGCCTGAGGATGTAAATTGGCTAACTTGGACTTGGAAGGCCAGCTTGATGGGCAGGCACATCTATGCACATGGTCACCCAGTGCCCACGCTCAGGAAGGGCCCACACTTGGTTTCATGTGCAGCTGTGGCCGTCCTGAAAGTTTCAACAAGTTTTGGACAAGAGCCTCCGGTTTTTATCTTGCCCTGGGCCCCGCAGGTTCTGTCGCTGCCGTGGGCGTGCTGAGGCACCCCCCAGTGCTTCCTGGAGCCCTCGCCCCTCTTGCCATCTGGCAACAAGAGCTGGGCTGGCCTGTTGCATAGTCCTTGAGGCCTTCAGTGGATGGAGCAGGAGCTCACGGCACCAGGAAGGCTGGAGTGTGAGAGGAGCCTTGGGGAGGAGCCTCACGGGGATCCTGGGCCTGGAGGCCTGAGGCTCGGCAGGGAGGGCAGGGCTTGCTCTGGGCCCCAGAGAGCCAGGGGCGGTCCCCGTCTGTCTGGTAGGCAGAGAGGGTGGGGCTTGCTGGGCCCTGGAGAGGCGGGGACCATGCCTGTCTGTGTCTGGTAGCAGGGGCCTCCCAGTCTTTGTCCAGCTTCTTCCTTAGGCCGAGCATTTGGCCCAGTGGGGCGTGGAGAAGGCAGGCGCACAGGACAGTCGCCGAGCTTTTTTCCTCTGTGGTCCCCGGGAGCTCTGTCCCTGGGGACTCTGGGAGTTGGTGTGGGGTGCAGGCCTCAGGCACCTGCATTGGTACAGGGCTGTCCTGGTATGACTTCTTGGTACTCCCAGGCTTGGATGCCTGCTGCCAGATAATGTCCAGGGCCGTGGTCCAAGGCCGGATGGCCCCAGATGGCCTGGTCTAGGTCTCCAGGGATTCTGACCCCAAGAGGATTCTGACCCACTGCAGCCTGGATCCCAGTTCCTTACTCAGGATCCCACCCTACTCCCTGCTGAGCACTGGGCTGCGGGACTGAGTCCCATGGGAGGCACAGCAGCCACTGCCATGGGCTGGGCGTCCCTCTCCTGGGTACTGCCCTAGCAGTTCATACAGGGCTCCCTCTCTCCTTCCAGCAACGCTGTGAGGCCGTGGCCTTATCCTCATTTCACCAAAGGTAGCCTGAGGTTCAGTGAGGTTAGGCAGGGCATCAAAGACACACGGCAGGCATTTCCAACACGGGGCCCTCTGGCCCCAGAGCTTGTGCTTGTAGCCTTCTCTCTGCCTGCAGGAGCCTCACTCCGACTTTCCCCAAAATCTAACTAAAGGGAGTGAGTGCATTTAGCACGCTGGGCACACGTCCATGTCAGGTGTGCCTGACAGAACCTCGATCCCGCCTCCTTCAGGGAGGTCCTGCCCCGGCATCAGGGGCCGTTGAACTCAAAGCTTTTATATGGACAGCAGAGGGATTCATTGAGATGAGCTGGAGCTGGGCTGGAGAAGGCGTAGCGTCCTTCAGCGCTGACCTTGATCCCTGGGCGATATGGGGGTGTTTGTGATTGCAATGAGGCCCTTGGGCTTGAGGCTCACTCCATGGCCCTGAGCGCAGTGCCTGTGGGGAGGGCCCTTGGAGGCATCGCTGAGGTATTTGCAGGCCCAGAACCTCACAGAGCATGCGGGTTAATGAGCTAATTCCATAGTTGGTGGAAAGGGACCTCTTCCCCTAGTAACGCCCTACCCTTCGGAAACCCTCCCAGCTCGTCATGTACCCATCTCCCCGTCTGCTGGGGCCGGAGCTGCAGTATGGAGTGCAGGGCTCATGACCACCTGGGATTTGAGGGACTCGAGTGGCTGGGTGCCTGACTGGGAGGGTAAGAGGAGCAGGTGGGAGGAGCGTGCAGCCATCCTTCCTCGACTTCAAGAAGTCACTGGAGCAGGGGCCGAACACACACAGCTGCCAAGGTGTGGCCCCTCTCTCTGGAAATCTGCAAGGGACACATCTGCCCTGGAAGCCTGAGCTCCCTGTTCAGAACGGAATGCCTGGGGCCCTCCTCTCCTGTCCTGGTCTTGGGGTGCAGCTCATTGTGGGAGGCTCTGAGTTGCTTTCTGTCCATAAGCGGATCCCATTCTCAGCGCAGTCTCCTCTCCCATCCTCCTGCTCCAGGCACCTGGGTTGCACAGAGGGCACTTCTGGCTTGCAGTCCCAGAGCCCTATGGGCCCTGCAGCCTGGGGACGGCCTTCAGGGGGGTCTGGAGTGGTCCGCTGTGCACTTTTGACCATGATGCCTGGTTGAGCTGCAGCACTTCTCCTGCTGTGTGCATTCACTGTGTATTTAAAAAGTACAAAGTAACTGGATGGAAGCTCTGGAGGTGCCTCTGCTCTGACATGCTGGCTTTCATCCCAGGGCCAATTGATCCATTCCATGAGAAAACTGTTCGTGAAGGACCAGTGTGTGGCCAAGTACTCTGTGGAGGGAGCCTCAGCCCCCAGGATCCTCCCAGCCTGGCCATACCGAGTAGATTGCAGCCCTGACCGGCTCGGTGGGGCGCAGGGAGCCTCGCGGTGCAGCCTGCGCTCCGATCACAGGGTGTCCACTCATCCCCCGAGGGGCATCCCAGAGTCTGTGGAGCGAGAGCGATGCTCAGAGGTGAGCAGCTTGGTCTTGGTAGTGAGGAGGCTCTGGTTTCCAGTCCACTCAGCAGCAGCATGACTTTGGGCAAATTGCTGATCTGTGAGCTCGTGTCTTCCTGGCTTCGAAGCAGGAGGAATGATGGCGCTGCGGCCGCGGTTGTGCGAATGAAGGAGGCCAGCGTTTGCAGAGCCGCCTGCTCAGTGCCTGCCATTGACCTGGGAAGTAGCTTATAATTTCCTACCCATTCAGGCCCTCCTGTGGAAGGGGTGCCGGGGCTCTGATGGCTGCACACATGCCTGGGTTTCTGTAGAGGATAGAGAAAGAGGAGAGGCAGGGAGGTTTGCTGGGGAGGCTGCTACCAAAACCATGGAATTCCGTCTCGGGGAGGGACCTTGCAATAAAAAGCAGCCTCCACAGGCTCCCTGGGAAGTCACCCCCATGGCTGTGTCTGGAGATGAGCTGTGGGTGGGGTGCAACCTAGGGTGGTCCTGCAGCCTCTGCCTTCTGTTGCTGATGGCGGCGGCTTGGCTGAGCTTTGGGGACCAGTTCACTCCCAAGTTACTATGGCCCCAAGGCTCTGGGGACAGGGGCAGGTGGCTCTCGGCATGGACAGAGCTTGCTCCTTGAACTGGAAACTCTGGCTAATTAGCGAGCAGAGGCCCCGGGGCCACCAGGGCTGTCGAGCCGGGCTCCCCATTCCGCCAGAGCCTTCTGTTAGGCACGTTGGTGTTTGATTTTGTTTCCTTGGAATATCGGGGGTTTTTGTCGGCTGCGAGTCATTTTTCTTGATCCGGGCTGCCAGTTCCTTGAAGAAAGTCACCTCCAAACAGGTGTGGAGGAAACTGTACCTCCTAGCTTGTCCGCACCCAGCCTGAATTCACACGGAAAGGAAATCATTTCCCCCATGAGTTCACTGAGAGTGACAGCACTGTGAGGGGAGGTGGCCAGCCGGAGCCGTGGCCAGAGGTCAGAGCCAGAGGCGCAGCCTTGGGATCACAGCCTGCGGCGTTGGGCCTGGGGCCACACTCAGCATGGAGGACGCCAGGCTGGAGCAGAGGCCAGGCCCAAACAGCCGCTTTGCCCCCGGGGGACCTTGGCAAGGCTGCTGCCTACATCAGATGATGGCAAGGTCTAGTCTGGCCCCAGGTCCTTGCTGGCGTGGCCTCAGGATCTGGGCAGGAGGACAGCAATGCCAGGAGGGGGTGTGCTGAGTCATGTGCCTCCTCTCAGGGGCCTGCCTGCAGTGGTCAGGGGCAGGGTGGCTCATTGTGCGGGCACTGGTGCCCTGCACCTGGGGGAGGACCAGCAACCGGACTAGCCAGGCGGCCGCAGGCTCTCAGGACACAGGGAGGCCCAGGATGTACGGGAAGGAAGGAGCAGAACACCTGAGTCTGGGGACATCTGGGGACAGGCACTGCCCCCAGCAGCCTCAGCTTCCCCCCGTAAAAGGGACAGATGCTGCCCCATGCTCTTGACTTCATCACTGTCCGGGGACAGGGACTGACCCTAGACCCTTCACCCCCAAGGAGTCTTGGGCTGCAGGTCCAGCTCTGCAGAGGGGCTGCAGGGAGTATCCAGTGCTCACACCCATCTGCTCGTCTCTCAGCCACTGTGTTTACTGAACACCGGGGGGCGCCAGTGCTGTGCCACGAGGGGCGGTCGGTGCTGAGCGAGGCCCGCTCCCCAAATCAGACACATTCTTACGAGACGAAGATTTGTCCCTGCTCGTGGACACTCAAACAAATGTCAAAGACAGCAGGATTAAGCAGAATCACAGTGTCCCGCCCCCAGTCCCTAACAGAATAGAAAGGAAAAACTAGAAAAATAATCCCAGCAGAAAACAAACAAGGCCATACACTTTGAAAATTTGTAGCCAAAGGCCAGGTGTGGTGGCTCACACCTGTAATCCGAGCACTTTGGGAGGCTGAGGCGGGAGGATCACTTGAGCCCAGGAAATTGAGGCTGCAGTGAGCTCTGATTGTGCCACTGCACTCCATCCAGCCTGTGTGGCACAATGAGACCCCACCTCAAAAAAAAAAAAAAAAAAAAAAAAAAATTAGTAGCCAAGAAAAGAAGCAGAAGATTTCAGAGTAGAGCAGAAGGCAGATTCGCTTGGCTCTGAGCTGCCGCCAAGTTCGAGTCCCACTGGTACACAGGCGGAGCCCAGGCCGCCTCTGTGCTTCGGGTCTGGAGACCGGAGTCTTGCAATGCCTCTGGCAGACGTGGGAAGATAGCAGTGAGTCGAAACTCTCCGTAAGAGGTGGAGGCTCCAGGGATGAGTTGGCCTGTGGGTGTGGCCTGCGACCGGGACTGGACACACCACTCCCCCTGTCATGAGGTGAAGCCAGCTCTGGTCCGGGCCATTTCACAGGATTCCAGAACAGCAGCAGAGCCTCGGCATTTGAACAAATTTTCTCCCACTTCAGCTGAGCTCCTCCCGCCACCACCATCCTTGCAGGCTTCCTGAAGGTGGCCTGAACACAAACTGCCTGGGTTTCCCGTGTCTAAGAGGGGAAGACGAGCCTTTGCCAGGTTTTGTGGAAAGAGTTAAAACCCCTGCAGGGCTGAGTTAAAGTGTATAAAGACCCGGTCAGAGCGGCTCAGGCTTGAATAGGATGGAAAGGCGGGGAAGGGGAGGGCAAGCGACAGGCCACCGTCCCACAGAGAAACCCGTGACTCAGGACTGGAGAAGGGACCACAGCGTGCTCAAGATAAACATGCGGAGGGCAGAGGACGCACGGCTCGTGAACACAAAAAACCGTTCCTGTGCTTTGCCTAAGAGAACAGTTGGATAACAACATGAATTCAGTAAAATAAATGTCAAAAATACATAAGACTTAAGAAATGAAAATAAGATGTCAGACCTCAGGAAGCAAACTGAAAACCAAAACAGTGTCAATACCGAACCAATACATTTCAAACAGCAACGAACAAACAGCAACGAACAACATAGCAAGGCTGAAATTGCTATTGACAGAAATCAGTTGTTCTCCACGTGTGGCTCCTGGACCAGCGGCCCCAGCCTCCGTCTGGGAGCTTGTGGGAAATGCAAGTGTCTAGGTCGCACCCAGGCCTGCTGGCTCAGGCACCCTGGCGGGTGGGTCTCAGCGGCATCTGCGTTTAGCAAAGTGACTCCAGTGCACACTGCAGCGTGAACACCGCTGCCCTAGAAGAAAGGCTGAAGACAGCCACAGTAAATAAAGGTAAACGTGGCAGAGGGATGAAAACCGTTATGTACTTTGTATATGTAAATCTAATTTATAGGAAGATGGACAAAGGCAGTCGGCAGAAGAATCATCCGTGTTTAGACCGAAGGGATTCCAAGTGAAATAGTTTGTGCACACATCGTGTGATCTTTCAATATGCAGAATCCATTTGTTTTTCTCTTTTCAGGGGATTTAAAAATCTAAGGTCCATACGGTTTTGGTGCAGAAAATTCACTAGTTTTACTTTCATTTGCTTATGTTGAAAACTGATACTAAATATAATTTAAAATAGCATCGATAGATTCCATTTCATGTCTTTCTGTTGGTATACAGGCGTAAAAATATCAGGACGTTGTTCAATGATGTAGATGGTTTTCCTGAAGAGAGGAATTTGGAATTTTTTTTCCTTTCTTCCTGGAACTTTTTTTTTTTTGAGACTAAGTCTTACTCTGTTGCCCAGACTGGAGTGCAGTGGCGCGATCTTGGCTCCCTGCAAGCTCCGCCTCTCAGGTTCAAGCATTCTCCCACCTCAGCCTCCTGAGAAGCTGGGATTACAAACATGCGCCATCATGCCCGGCTAATTTTTGTATTTTTAGTAGAGGTGGGGTTTTACCATATTGGCCAGGCTGGTCTCGAACTCCTGACCTCGGGGGATCTCCCGCCTCGGCCTTCCAAAGTGCTGGGATTACAGGTGTGAGCCACCATGTCCTTGAACTTTGTCGTTTTGATGGAGAGGAGGGAACCTCTGACACCGAGGTTGGAATAGCCACAGTTCTACGCCCCCGGTGCATTCTCATCATCGGACGTGGGAAGTGCCTGTCCCTGTTTGTGATGATATTTATTTTTACCCTACACGCCACTCCTATTGCCCTTGTCTCAGGACGCTGGCATCCCCTGTGCTTGATCTTTTTGTGTGTTCTGACATAATACGTTGTTTCATGTGTTTGCATTTTTAAGGAATATAAATGGTTATGGGTCATATGTCTGTTGCCTGTGTGTTTTTTTGTTCGTTTGTTTGTTTTTGAGACAGAGTCTGGCTCTGTCGCTCGGGCTGGAATGCAGTGGTGTGATCTCAGCTCACTGCAAGCTCCACCTCCAGGTTTCACGCCATTCTGCTGCCTCAGCCTCCCGTATAGCTGGGACTGCAGGCGCCCGCCACCACGCCCGGCTAATTTTTTTTAGTTTTTAGTAGAGATGGGGTTTCACGCTGTTAGCCAGGATGGTCTCGATCTCCTGACCTCGTGATCCACCCACCTCGGCCTCCCAAAGTGCTGGGATTACAGGCGTGAGCCACCGTGCCCGGCCTGCCTGTTCGTGGGTCCGAGGCTCCTCCCCACGCCTGGGCGCTCAGGGCCACCGGCTTACCCAGAGGCACTCAACACTGCCTCTATAAGCTCCTTCTTCATTGCTGTGGGTGCATCTGGCTTGCCCGTTTCTGCACCTTGTAGTGTCCTTGCTGCTGTCCAATTTCACTTACCCTTCCTGGGTGGTGGGTACCCAGACGGCCTTCCAGTGCTGCAGGAAGAACCTCACATGTGGAGAAAAATACCTGTGGTTCACAGAAAGCTGTGCATTGCCTAGAGAACACTCCTCAAGGTTATTTGATTCTACTCAGTCATTATTTAGAACTATCTTATAACTCTGTTCCTTGTAGGTCACCGGTAGCAATACAAAAGAATTCAGATAGACAGGAATGTTCTGTGCTGTGTCGTGGAAATCCAGTTCACACCTCCCGTCCCCAGGGCAGAGCCCAGTTTGCCTTCACTTGCATATTGATTTAAATATCTCTGATCTCTAAGTGTGGCTATTCTTTGGATTCTGTTTTGAACTGGTGATAACATCTGTCTGATCCCTTCCTTGATAAGTGAATAGACTAAATTTCAAACATGTGTTCCTTTTTATATTTCTATGAGAGTCATGGTTTTAATATTTTTTCTGAACATTACCTGTGTAAAAATTCTGCGTAAAAATTTACTTGGAGAAATTTATCAAAGAATAGCATTGCTGGATGTGCGAGGCATCACCCGTGTTCATCAATATTCAATCCTTGCCTCCTTCTGGAAACTCAGACTGTACTTCCAGCAGTGTGGCTCATTCTGTCCCCAGGCTGGGAATAGCCGTGACAGTGTCATTTCTGGGCCAAAGCAATGACAAGCCGTGGTGAGATCCTTATGCCACACACTCTCTTTCCTTGCCACGGTGACTGCCAGTGTTTTAGCTCAGGACTGGCAAACTTGCCCGGGGGCTGCATCCCACTCACCACCTGTTTTTGTAAATAAAGCTTTATTGGAACACAGCCACGACATGTCATCTATAGCTGGTTTTGCCTGGAGTTGAGTGTTTGTAACAGAGGCGGAATGGCCTGCAAAGCTGGATGTGATGTCTTTACCTTCCAGCCCGTTACAGAAGATTTGCCAACCCGTTGTGAATGGCGGCGCTTTCAGCCGCCTGGGTTCCTCAGAGGCGGTGAGAAGCAGAGCCTACCCCCAAGTCATACCAGACACCTGAGCAAGACATGACCCTTCCCCGGGCTGAGCTGCCAAGCCTGGGCAGACTTGTTGCCAGGCCTCTCCTGGTCAGCCCTGACTGAGTAGGGCTGGCTGCCCCATGGAATCGCAGCTTGGCCTGCACTGCAGCCGTTTCGAGGAGGGGCCACGTGGCCCTCGTCTCCCACACCTGGGATTATCAGCTTCCCGACTGTCCCCAGGGCCAGTGCTTCTAGTGGGTGGTGCCCTGCTTCCGTGTGCCTGGCAGTCCCTGGATTTCTTCTTCCCATTGCCCGTTTGCATCCTTTGCTCCTCTTTGGCTAGGATAGCTGTCCCTTCCTTGTCGATGTGGAGAAATTCCTTTCCTATTTGGAAACTTTATTTATTTATTTATTTTTTGAGACAGAGTCTCGCTCTGTCGCCCAGGCTGGAGTGCAGTGGCCGGATCTCAGCTCACTGCAAGCTCCACCTCCCGGGTTCACGCCATTCTCCTGCCTCAGCCTCCCGAGTAGCTGGGACTACAGGCGCCCGCCACCTCGCCCGGCTAGTTTTTTGTATTTTTTTTTAGTAGAGATGGGGGTTTCACCGTGTTAGCCAGGATGGTCTTGATCTCCTGACCTCGTGATCCGCCCGTCTCAGCCTCCCAAAGTGCTGGGATTACAGGCTTTAGCCACCGCGCCTGGCCCCTATTTGGAAACTTTAGACATTACAAATACCTCTCACCATTTCTTGAATGTTCTGCATGGCTCAAATCCTTCAGAATGAACTTGTATAATCTTTGTACCCCCAAAATGATTCACCTTAAAAATACAAAAGCAAAGAAAAACTGTGGCAAGAGCAGCAACGCCTTCAGCAATGGCAGAAACGTTGGAGTAAGCGGGTGGCCCCCAGGGAGCTGTTTTAACTGCAGCAGTGTCACTTCCTGGGACAGGTGTCGGCTTTGCTCCTTGTGGTTCTACCACTGTCTCTCCCGACTTCCACTCGCCCTCTCCACAAACCCAGGAGCATTTCAGCAGGTGCCCTGCTGGGGCTGGTCTGAATAAATCACCTCTTTGGAAAGTGTCCAGAAGACACTGGCTGGCATGCTGGGGCTCGCCAAGGCAGAAACCCGACAGACCCCAAGGCCTCCCTTTCCACTCAGTGAGTCTCATGACAGTGCCCAGGGGATGAAACGCGGGCAGCTGGATCCTGACTGTTCGCGGGTCCGAGGATCCTCCCCGCGCCTGGGCGCTCAGGGCCACCAGCTTACATCGGCCTAAGCCCTGCAAAAGCAGAGCATTGCGGGGCCTCGGGAGGCAGCGTCTTTCCGCTGAGCACTGTTTCCTCCAACCCAACGGCTGAACAGGGACCAAGCTGTCCGTAGGGGCTGCCGACCCTCTGGTTCTGCTGGGTGTGTGTTGTTCAGCTCATGCACTTGTGCACCGATGCTCGCTGGATGGTGCATTCACCGCGCGTCTTCTCTGTGAAACTGCCTCACTCCCGCCAGGATCTGCACCCTCCCCAGCCTCGCTTCCTAGCTGCTCGCATTAAACTGATCCACAGGTCTCCTGTGCTGGCATCTGGGCGAGTTCACCCTGCAGCCCCCCCAGGGCAGCTCATGGGAAGACAGACCTCAGAGAGGAGACTGAGATCCAGAGATCACGGCAGTGGACGAACCACAGCTGCCCAGGAGCAGACTGCACTGGACAGGAAGAGAGGCTGCCCTGGAAGTAGCCGCCTCCCAGGGCGTCCTGGAAGAGGCATCCTGAAGCCCGCACACACAGAAGGGCTTCTCCATTGATCATACAGCCTCTGACAAACCAGGAAGCAACTGACCTGTTGCACAAGTTGGAGATAAAAGGTATAAACCCCGTGTGCATCAGTGACTGCCCAGGCCAGCAGCCGCCTCAGTGCAGGGGAGGGCTGTCCTTGGGGGGTGTCTGTGCAGTGCAGGGAGTGGCGCAGGGTCTGGGGCAACCAGCCTGGATGGCCAGTGTCTGTAATGGGCAGAGTAGTGCCATCACCACGCTTCAGGTGTGCATGGCCCGGCTGGCTCTCCAAGCTCCTCCTGCCTCTTAACCTGTTTATTCCACATGACGGTGCAGTGAGCTGCATGCTATTATCACCCCTATTCGTACATGGGGAAACTGTGAGGCCCTGACAGATGGAGGAGCTGTCCGAGAAGTGGGGGCTGCTGGGGACTGGGGTGCTGGGATTGCAGCCGAGCACTGGGCTCCCTTCTCTCATCCCGTAGGCTGTCTTGCGTCAGGGATCTGGGGAAAAGGCCACCAGCCAAACAGAGCCACAGAAGCGCAGCAGTGAGTATTCGTGGCTGCTCTCCAAGAATTTAAACCGTGGCTCCGTGGCCTCAGCCAGTGACAGTGTGACACATTAGGGTGCTGTGAGCAGTCGTGATCAGCTGTGAGGTGTGTTACAAATAATTTGGTACAATAAAAGTCGGGCTTCCCCCAGAATGGCTGTAATAAAAAGGCAGACGGTAACCGGCGCTGACGAGGATGTGGAGAAACTGGAACCCTTGTGTGTTGTCAGTGGGTGTAAAATGGCCCCGCTGCTTTGGAAAACAGCCTGGTGGTTCCTCAAAAAATAAATGAGGAGAATCAGTATCAACTGAAGAACATGGAACGCACATGTCCTCACGGAGTATTGTCCATGGATGTTCAGAGCACATGATTCACAAGAGCCAAAAAGTGGGAGCAGCCCACATGCCGGTCAGCGGATGATTGGATGAGGAGACTGGTGCATACATGTGGCAGACTCATTAGGCCATAAAATGATTGAAGCTGGGGTCCAGGCCACGGCGTGCATGAACCTTGGCAACAGCCACTAAAAGCACATAGTGTATGGTGCCACTTATTTGAAACGTCCAGAATTGACAAATGGAAAACAGAAAGTAGATGAGTGGTTGCCAGGGACTGGGAGGAAGGGGAGCGGGCCGTGACTGCCCATGGACATGGGGCATCCTTTTCAGATGAGGGAAATGTTCTAAAATGGTACCACAGTGCTGGTTATGCAGTTCTGTAAATTTCCTAGAAACGTCATTGAGTTGCCCACTCCAAATGGGTGTATTTTATGGTATAGACGCTATGGTTCAGTCCCGTTGCTTTTAAAAACCGATGGCAAAGTAGAGTGCATGGGCTCATGTTGGCAGGTTCTTGACCTTTTTGCAGTCACAGCTGTGCGGTGAGTGTCTCTAGGGTGGCCACTGCGGACTGCCCCCAGCCCTCCCCTCTGCTCCTGATTGGTTAAGAGGGGAGCATATGGCCACGGACACACGAGGGGAGGGCAGCTGGGGCTTCCAGAAAAGATTACCTCACTTGTATTTATTTCTTTAAGACTTATTTCTTTTTTATTTTTATTTTTATTTTTTTTTGAGACAGGGTCTCACTCTGTCACCCAGACTGGAGTCCAGTGGCACGATCACGGCTCACTGCAACCTCTGCCTCCTGGGTTCAAGTGATTCTCCTGCCTCAGCCTCCCGAGTAGCTGAGATTACAGGCATGCACCACAATGCCCGGTGCCCAGCTAATTTTTTTTTATTAGTAGTAAAGATAGGGTTTCGCCATGTTGGCCAGGCTGGTCTCGAACTCCTGACCTCAGATAATCCTCCCGCCTGGGCCTCCCAAAGTGCTGGGATTACAGGCATGAGTCACCACAACCTGGCCAAGACTTACTTTTTTAAAAGTAGTTTTAGGTTCCCAGCAAACCTGAGCGTAAGGTAGAGATTTTCTGCATGCCCTCTGCCCCACACATGCATCCTTGTTCCCCCTGTTCCCCACCAGAGGGTTCGTGTCCTGGGAGTCAGCCCTGAGGGAGGGCCAGGAAGGACATGGCAGGTGCTATTTCGGACCAGAGGCGAGAGAGGACTCTCCCAGGAAGAGCACGCAGCGTCCATGCAGAAGAGGCCTCCATTCCAGGGGCGCCAGCCTGCACTGACCCGTCGCCATCCCTCAGCCTGCAGTTTGCTTTAGGGCCCCCTCGGTGGTGTGCCTTCAGTGGGTTTGGGCAAACGCATAACGACACATATCCACCGTTTCAGTGTCACGCAGAGCAGCCCCCTGCCCTCACGTCCTCTGTGCTCTGCCTGTTTATTTCCCTGCCCCCACTTACCTTTAAGGAGATACTAGAAGCGATCCCCATTCTCTGCCTGGGGACACCGCCGTCTCTACCATGCCCAGCTGCCCTGCCACCCTGAGGAAAGCCAGCGGAGACCCTGGCAGATCCTGGGGCCTGGGAGCTGCTTGTGTGAGTCAGCGTGCACAGGGCATCTGCTGTCCACACCTCCGCTTGGCCTGACCGACAGTCGCTGTTCACTCTCTTCCTGCACCCTCATGAGTGCTCTTGAACAGGAGAAGTTCTGGGGCTGGCGCCACAGCTGCCCTTGTAATAACTGCAGGATCCCAGCACCGGGTTCAAGCTGCCCAGCCCTGGGGGAGCAGGGAGTAACAACGAGGTCTGTATGGAGAAACACCTTCCAGTTATTACAACACAGGGCGTTTCTGAAAACAACAGTTTCCCCGTGTATTAGTCTGTTTTCATGCTGCCAATAAAGACATACCCAAGACTGGGTATTTTATAAAGAAAAAGAGGTTTAATAGACTCACAGTTCCACGTGGCTGGGGAGGCCTCACAATCATGGTGGAAGGTGAAAGGCATGTCTTACATGGCGGCAGTCAAGAGAGAATGGGAGCCAAGAGAAAGGAGTTTCCTCTATAAAACCATCAGATCTTGTGAGACTTACTACCATGCGAACAGTATGGGAGAAACCACTCTCATGATTTTATGATCTTTCACCAGGTCCCTCCCACAACATGTGGGAATTATGGGAGCTACAATTCCGGATGAGATTGGGTGGGGACACAGCCAAGCCCTATCGTCCTGGTCAGTTATGTCAGTGGGAGTGAGACAGGCAGGGAGTCCCCGTCCTCAACTCTGGGGAAATATTCCGCACCATGAGCTGAGCGATGGAGACAAATGCAGAAATGGGAAGTGCAGGCTGCTCCCTGAGTCCTGAGCTCTGACCCCACACGGCCCTGTCGGCCTGCAGGGCCCAGGGAATCCAGCCAGCCATGAATTATAATTTCCCCATCCCATGGCACAGGTCACCATCCACATTATGAAAGTGGTTTTTCACTGGGTGAGCTAAAGTCTGTTCACCAGATGTGTTTGAGTGGCCTTTGGGTTGGCTCTGACTTTACACTTAACACCACAGGGCAGGCAGGCACTCGGGGAGTCGAGGGCCTTCCAGTACTTGCCCAGGTCCTGCAGGGCAGGCCTGGCCGCAGAGGGAGGCACCCCTTTTCAGTTTTGCATCCTGGGAGCCAGCCCTGAGGGAGGGCCAGGAAGGATGTGGTAGGTGCTATTTTGGACCAGAGGCGAGAGAGAAGGACTGTCCCAGGAAGAGCAGGCAGCGTCCACGCAGGGGAGGCCTCCATTCCAGGGGTGCGAGGTGGGGCCGAGGCTGTGGGTGAGACGGAGTGGGGAGGGCCAGGTTGGTGGGCACGTGGCAGCCGCAGCCACTACGCTCCTAGGCCCCAGTGGGAGCTTGGATTGAAACCCGGTGAGCGAGAGGGAGTGGGGTTGTCTGAGTTGCAGGCCCATGTGTGGAGAACGGGCAGGAGTGGAGGCAGCTGGTCCATGCGCTGGACGCAGAGAGCCAGAGAAAGGAGCGAAGTGATTCATGCTGCACGGAGGTCACAGTGCGGACGGTGCGCTGAGACCTGTCAAAGGACAATCCCAGCTGATGGGAGGAATGAGGTACAGCGCCCTCTACTGCTCCAGGATGACTCTGCACTTACTAACCGCATGCAGCTTCAAATAGCTACAAGGAGGGTGTTGAACGCTCCCAGTACCAAACAGGGATAAATGTTTAAGATGATGGGTAAGCTAATTACCCTGATCTGATCACTATACATTATATGGATCCAAACATCATGAGTATGTACAATTCATCAATAAAAAAATAAAATGAAACAGTGATGAGAAAAGAAGCCAGACGTCAAGGACCATGTATTGTTAGAATTCCTTTCATGTGAAACGTACAAAGAGTGAGATTTGGTTCGTGGTTCGTCAGGCTGGGGGTGGAGGTGGGACAGCAGGAGGTGGAGTGGGAACTAGGAGAAGGTTAAGACCCACCTGCCCCCCACTCCCTCCCAACATGGCAGTGACCGTGCTGAGAAGTGGCCGGTGTCGTCACATGTGGGAGGCAGAGTTCATGGGACAGTGTGGAGACTGGGATCCTGGGCAGGAGATGGTGCCTATTAGTTCACTTAACATAAATCTGGCTGGGCGTGGTGGCTCACACCTGTAATCCCAGCACTTTGGGAGCCCAAGGCAGGCGGATCGCTTGAGGCCAGCAGGAGGATTGCTTGAGGCCAGGAGCTCAAGACCAGCCTGGACAACATGGAGAAACCCCACCTCTACAAAAAATAATAAATTATCTGGGCCTGGCAGTGTGCACCTGTAGTCCCAGCTACTCTGGAGGATAAGGCAGGAGGATTGCTGGAGCCCAGATGTTCAAGGCTGCAATGAGCTGTGATTGTGCCACTCCACTCCAGCCTGGGTGGCGGAGTGAGACCCCATCTCCAAAAAAATTCAAAATACAAAACTGGATCATTCACACATATGGTCCAGTCCTCCTATGGAATTGTTTACCTTGATTAATCTTTCTTCCCTGTAATTTTGGGATGTGTCCCTGTTTCACTGACTTCGTTCCGTACAGAGCCCTATGTATCATTCCTTAGCTCCTTGGAGCACTTGATGCCCATCAAAGCATTTTCATGCACGGGGTTTTCCACGACACTCCCTGTAGCCCTGGGAGGAGGCTGCGGGGACTTCCTGTGAACATAGCTGTGCATTCAGATGGAGGCTGTGCGAGATCACGCCACTGCACTCCAGCCTGGGCGACAGAGTGAGATTCTGACTCAAAAAAAAAAAAAAAAAAAAAAAAAAGATGGAGGCTCTGTGCCTTGGCAGTCCTAGCCTACAGTAGTGGTGGCAGGACTGGCAGGACTAGCTGGCTCCAGTTCTCTCCCCCAGGCCTGGCTGCAGCCTTTGTCCTCAGGCATAGACACATCATTGGTGTGGGCCCGGGACGTCCCCAGGAGACAGCAAGCTGGGAACTCCTGGAGGGTAGAAATGGAGGCCTGAGCTTGGAACATCTCCAAGCAGTGTAAGAAGGACCCAAGGTAGATGGGATGGAGGGATATGGCCTGGGTGGGCAGAGTTCCTCTATTCCTTGTCTGCTGTTAGCTTTGAGAAGGGCAAAGGCTCCCAGCATCCAAACTGCTTGCCTCCCCGGGATCTCTCCCCAGCCCCCTATCCCTCACCCCGACGTGTCCTGCTACTGCCTGGGACCTGCCTCTGTGCTGGGAGGTGCTAAGATGCCCCCACCCCAGGCCCTGCCACAGGAGACAGACCACAGCCTACGCGGACTGCCGTCACTTGTCACAGCCTGCCTTCCCCACTGAGGGCCACATCTAGCATGTACGGTGGAGTCTCGCTCACAGTGTAGGCTCTTAAAAATGGTTTGTAAATAAATGGATTAATAAAGCCTATTAAATACTTTCACCAGAGAGTTTCACTTTTGGAAACTTATCTCAGAGGAAGACCTAATTTACAAAAGGGCTTATAGCTTCATTTTCTAAAATAGCAAGAAATGTGTAAGCAATCTACACGCCTGCCAGCTTGCGAGGGTGCCGTGTCAATCGCAAAGCACAGAAATACTTTACTGCTGTCGAATGGTAACCATGTGGGCTTCGCAGGTGCTTGGAAAGTAGTTTTTTTTTTTGAGACAGAGTCTCACTCTGTCGCCCAGGTTGGAGTGCAGTGGCGCGATCTCGGCTCAGAACAAACTCCGCCTCGTGGGGTTCAAGCCATTCTCCTGCCTCAGTCTCCCGAGTGGCTGTGACTACGGGTGCCCGCCACCTCGCCCGGCCAATTTTTTGTATTTTTAGTAGAGACGGGGTTTCACCGTGTTAGCCAAGATGGTCGCGATCTCCTGACCTCGTGATCCGCCTGCTTTGGCCTCCCAAAGTGCTGGGATTCCAGGCGTGACCCACTGCGCCTGGCCTGGAAAGTAGTTTTTTAAATGGTCAGAAGAAAAGCAGAACGCAGAGAAACAGGTGCAACGCTTTCGGCCACACACAAGTGTCAAAATAGGGCTTGGAGCCAGGCAATGAATTAACAGATTCTCGGTGCCAAAAGGGTACTTGGGTTTTTTTTCCCCAAAATATAAAGATGTCTATTCAATAAACATGAAAAGGAACCATTTGTGATTAAAGGAGCAGAGGTGCAGATGAAGGGCGGCTCTTCAGAGCTCAGCACTGTGAGTGTCATTTGTCCAGAGGGATGCAGGCTCCTGGGGAGCCCGAGGGCAGCTGTCTTCTCACAAGACATTATGGCCTGAGGGGGCAGCTGTGGCCTGTGGGCCGGCCTCTCATCTAATTGAGCTTGTATTCATGACTAGGCACCTGCTGTGTGCCAAGCACTTGGAGACCCAGAGGGCACAGTGCAGGTGGAGACCCTGCTTGGGAGGGCACAGTGCAG
>NC_045444.1:126034856-126048804 GCF_002776525.5 Piliocolobus tephrosceles | reverse complement strand
GTGGGAGGACACGGTGCAGGTGGAGACCCGGCTTGGTGGGAGGGCACGGTCTCTCCCCCTTACTGTCCTCTGTAACCCGTGGGTGGCTGACGCAGCCATTGTCCCTGCCTCCAGGGCAGTGGCCAGACCACAGGTTGGTGCCCAGCAGGCACATCCCTGCGTCAGGGCAGCGTCTCGCCTGGGTGGCTGCATGCCGGCCTTGGAGACGCCGGGTGGCGATCTTGTTACGATCTCGTTAGCCAGATGCAGCGTTCTCTTCATTTTTAAAGAGCAGTGGGAAGGCACGGGAGGGGTTCAAGCCCGCTTTGGTTCTTGTCTTCAGCTCACTGGGTGCCAGTGCGGAGACAGGAGTAGGTGCAGGAGGAAGAGTTGGGGGCTCCTGACATCGGGAGTGGGATCCAGGTGGCCGCAGGGTGATGGGAGACGAAGCGTTTCCAAGTCAAGACTGGGAGGATTTGCTGATGTGAGGAGTGGGGTAAAGGAGCAGCCACACCGGCTCCCAGGTTGGGCCTGGGCTGCTGGGAACAGGGATGCCACCTCTTTGGAAGGGACGCTGCAGGGAATGCAGAAGGGGTCTGACATCCATGCACGGAGGGACCTGGGACGGGATGTCCGGTGGTCGGCTGGGTGCATCTGGAGCAGATGAGGCAGGGCTTGGAGACAGCTTGGGAATCACAGGTGAGAGTGTCCCCCAGGGTCCTGGATGAGGTCGCCTGTGAGGAGAGCATAGTTGGAAACAAGACATCGCTGTCACAACTCCAGGGTGGGAGACAGGGACCGCGTTAAACCCGGCCACCCTCGGGCACTGGGCCCGGCTGTGCCCTCTGCTGCTGAGCTTCCCTGCAGCAGCCAGAGTGGGAGCCCCCAGGGAAAACCTGAAGCCCGGCAGAGGCCACCCCGTCGCTCCCCTCTGAGCCTGTGGAGAGGAGCTTCAGGGGCTGCTGGGACTGACAGGCAGCCACAGAGGCAGGACTGGAGGACCCCCGGAGGCCCCAGTGAGTGGAGCCACTTGGGTGGGAGGCCAGCGGAGGGAATGCAGCAGCTCGCGGGGGCCAGGACCGAGGAGTCTGCCTGGATTCCGGGGATTTCCTGCCGTGAAGGAACTGACTCCACATAATCATCATCATCATGGAAGTAGTTTTCAGATCGGAAGTGGTTTTCCTCTTTTCTCCGTGTTCTTGTTTCCAGCTCTGTTTTTCATCTTGTCTTTGCCTTCTTTTCTTGAGTCATGATTCATGGCGTTCATGGGCTCCTTTATTTATTGGAAAACATAAAAGCAGTTGAAGTATACATTTTCTTCTGTTTGTGGAACAATTGTGCCTTCAAAGTGACATTCGTACCTGCCTTTTTTTCTGTTACATTTGTTTCCTTCTTTTGTTATTATTATTTTTTTTAAATCCCAGAATCTTTGTACAGACCTTCTGCCCTTACTGGTGTTTGCGTGGGTGCCGTATTGGGGTCTGCTGTTTCCTATGTGGGCTGGGAGGGCCCTTCTTGACTTCAGTTCCTGTTTACCTGAGTACTGGTGTTTCGTGTCTTTGTTTTTAACTTTTAATGCGATGACTACAGATGCACAAGAAATTGCAAATGCAGCATGCAGAAGACCCCTGTGCCCTTGCCCAGCCCCCCAACAGCCACTTTATTGGGGTACCAGGGACCCAACAGTGACGGGTCCACCAGCTTGCTGAGTGTTTCCAGCTTTCATTACACTCACTTGTTTTCCATGTGGCTTTATGGAATTTTTACCACCAGTGGCAGCTGCCACGCTGACGTCATCACGTGGTTCTCCCTCAGGCTGTCCCCTGTCGCCACCCTGGCTCCTCCCCTTGTCCCACCCCTAACCCCGGCAACCACAAAGCTGTTCTGTAGCTCTGTGATTTTGATATTTTGAGAGTTTTGTACAAATGGAATTGTGTAGCATGTGACCTTTAGAGATTAACTTTTAAAATTCAGCCTAATGCCCTTGAGCCCCCTCCAGGCTGTGAGTGTGGCAGTGCGGTCTCGCTTTGCGTCATGACGGGGATACATCCTGAGGACTGCACCGTAAGGTCGGTGAGTCAGCCAGTGGGTGGCGGGTGAACATGAAGGCCTGGGACATGACTGTGCACTGCCGCAGACTTTATAGACATTGCACACTTAGGCTAAACTTAATTTATGGTTATACATTTTCTTTCTTCAGTAAGTTAACCTTAGCTTACTCTAAATTTTTTACTTTATACACTTTTTGATTTTTTTTAACTTTCTGACTGTTTCATAACATTTACCTTACAATACATGTTACAGCTGTACATATCCTTATACGATAAACTTTTTTCTATTACATTTAAAAAAAATACTAAGGCACAAATGCACTCATTAGCCTGGGTCTACATACAGTCAGGATCATCCATGTCTGATAGGGTGTAACTGTGTCCCCACCCAAGTCTCATCTTGAATTGTGGCTCCTATAATCCCCAAGTGTCGTGGGAGGGACCTGGTGGGAGGTCATTGAATCGTGAGGGTGGGTCTTTCCTGTGCTGTTCTTGTCACAGTGAATCAGTCTCACGAGATCTGATGGTTTTAGAAAGGGAAGCTCCCCTGCACATGCTCTCTTGCCTGCCGCCATGTAAGACGTGTCTTGCTTCCCCTTCGCTCTCCACCATGATTGTGAGGCCTCCCGAGCCATGTGGAACTGAGAGTCCATTAAACCTCTTTCCTTTATGAATTACCCAGTCTTGGGTACGTCTTTATCAGCAGCATGAGGACAGACGAATACAATGTCGCTGTCTTCCACCTCCACCTCTTGTCCCACTGGAAGGTCTTCAGGAGCAATAGCACATGTGGAACTGGTCTCTCCTGTGATACTGATGCCTTCTTCTGGACACCTCCTGAGGGACTTACCTGAGGCTGTTTTATAGGTATCTATTTTTTTTTATAAGTAGAAGGAGTACACTCTGAAATTATGATAACAAGTATAGTATACTAAATATATAAACCAGTAATATCATCATTTATTTTCATCATCAGTATTATGTACTGTATATAATTGTATGTGCTAGACTTGTATATGACTGGCACACAGTAGGTTTACTTACACCAGCCTCATCACAGACGCGCTATGACATATGGTGGCTGCAATGTCACTAGAGGATAGGATTTTTTCAGCTTCATTGTAGTCTTATGGCACCACTGTAGCATGTTCGGTCTGTTGTTGGCTGGAGCATTGTATGCTAGTTTATTTCTGTTTATCGCTCAGCTCACCTTACCAGTGTGTGCCACAGTTTGTTTAACCACTCACCCACTGGAGGAAATTGACATTGTTTCCAGATTTTGGCAATTATGAATAAAGCCGCTGTGAACATTGGTATACAAGTTTCTGTGTAGACAGAAAGTTTCATTCCTCTGGTGTAAACGCCTAGAAGTGTCATTGCTGGATCCTAGGGTAAGTGTAGGTTTAATTTTTTATCAGAGACTCCAAAATGTTTCCCAAAGTGGGGTACCACCTTCCATTCCCACCAATGATGTGTGAAGGACACAGTTTCTCAGCATCCTTGTCAGGCTTTGGTGTGGTCCCTATTTTTAATTTGAGTTGCTCTGAAAGATGTATGATGGTATTTCATTGTGGTCTTAATCTTCGTTTCTCTAGTGACTGGTGATGTTAACATGTTTTCATGTGCCCGTCTGTATGTCCTCTTTGTGAAATATCTGTTCATGTCTTGCACATTTTCTAACTGGATAGAGCTTATCGTTGTTGAGATTTGAGACTTCCTTTATGGATTTCAGATTTTGTCCTCTGCCAGGTGATCTCCCACCCTGTAGCTTGTCTTTTCATCCCCTCACTAGGGCTTTTCACAGAGCAAAAATTTAAATTTTCATGTGGTCCAATTTTATGTATATTTTTAAATTGATAATACTTTACAAGCCAAGTCTAAGAATTCTTCACCTAACCCTAGATTCCAAAGATGTCCTTCTCTGTTGTTTTCTATAAGGTTACTAGTTTTACACTTTACATTTAAGTCTGTGGTCCGTTGTGACTTAATTTTTGTACATAAAGGGAGACTTAGGTCGCAGTTCCTTTGTCATTGTCATTGTCATTTCTTTTGCCAGTGGATGTTCACTCACTCCAGCACCATTTATTTGTAGAAAGACGATCCCTTCTCCATTGAATTGCTTTTGCACGTTTGCCAAACATCAATTGGAAGTACTTGTATGGATCTGTTTCTAGGTTCTTTATTCTGTTCTCTCTTCTCTCTGTTTCTCTGTAGTCTTGATTACCGTAATGATGGAGTAAAAATTAAAATCAGCGTGATTCCTCCCTCATTTTTATTCTTTTTCAAAATTTGTTTAAGGTAGTCTAGTTTATTTTCCTTTCCATATAAAATATAAGATATGCTTATTCACATCTGTACAGGTTTCTGCTAGGAATTTAATAGGAACTACACTAAGACTGTAGATGAATTTAGGGAGAATTGAGTTTTCCAATTCATGAACATGATATTTCTGTCCATTTATTTAGATTTTATTTTACTTATTAACATTTTGTAGTTTTCAAAGTACAGATCCTGCACATGGCATGTTCATTTATACTTAGGCGATTTTTTGAGTTATTGTAAATACACTGCAGTGTGTTTTTAATTTCAGTTTCTGTGGGCTCATTGCTATTCTACAGAAATACAATAATTTTTATGTGTGTTGTTCTTGTATCCTGCAGCCTTGATGAACACACATTAGTTCTAAGAATTTTAAAATGATTGAGGAGGAGATAATTTCTATGTATACCATCATGTCATCTGCAAATAAGAAGAGCTTTTCTTTATTTTTTTCCAATCTTTATGCCATTTGTTTTCCTTTCTTGACTTATTACTCTAGTTAGGATTTTTGGTCCTACACTGAATAGGAGTGGTAATAGTGGACATCTCCAACTTCTTCGTGATATTCAGGATCTGAGTCTTTTATCATTAAGTGTTATGTTAGCTGTGATTTCTTTTTTTGGTAAATGTTCTTTATCAATTTGAGGAAGTTCCTCTCTCTACCTGTTTGCTGAGAGCTTTTTTTTTTTTTTTACATCATAAATGAATGCGTTGACTTTTGTCAGGTACATTTTCTGCATCATCAATTGACATGATAATGTGAGTTTTTCTTCTTTACCTGTTTACCTGTTGATGGTGTATTATATTATTTTCAGTGAACCCTCCTTTGCATTCCTGCAATAAAACCTACTTGATTGTGGGATATGATTCTTTTTTTTTTTTTTTTTGTAATGTTTGATTGAATTTGCTGGTGTTTTGCTAGGGATGTTTGCATCTAAGTTCATGAAGGATATTGATATTTTTCATTTTTGTGCTTTCTTTTTTCAGGTTTTTATTAAGGTAATATCAGTCCCATAAAAGGAAAAAGGATATGCCTTTTTCTCCTTTATTTTCTGGAAGAGATTGTGTATAATTGGTGCTAATTCCTCTTTGAATGTTTGGTAGAATTCTCCACTGATACCACCTGGACATGGAGACTTTTAAAGAAGCTTTTAAATTAGAGATCAAATGCATTTTATATTGGATGAGCTGTAGTTTTCAAGTAATTGATCCATGTCATCCAAGTTGTGAAATTTATGTGTGCGGGAATGTTTGTAATATTTGCTCCTTTTAATGGCTGCAGGGTCTGTAGTAATATCACCTCTTTCATTTTCAGCACTGGTAATTTGTGTCTTCTCTCTTTTTCCTTTGTCTGTCTTGCTAGAGGTTTACTAATTTTATTGATATTTTCATGGAAACAAGTTTTTATTTTCTTGATTTCCTCTTATTTTTCTGTTTTCGATTTCATTGATTTCTGCTTTTTAATTTTCTTTTTCTTTTTTTCTTGCTTTGTGTTTATTGTGCCCTTTTTCCTAGTTTATTTGTGTAGGAATTTAGATTATTTTGGCACTTAAATTATTGATTTGGGACTCTTCCTCTTTTCTAACGTAAGCATTTAATATGTACCCCACAAATTTTGGTATGTGTGTTTTTATTTCTATTATGTCTGTATTACTTAATTTTCTTCTAGGATATTTCTTGAACCTATGTATTATTTATAAATTTATTGTGTAATTTTCAAGTGCTTTGAGACACCCCTGTTATCTTTTAGTTATTGATTTCTTCTTTGGTTTCATTATGGTCAGATTACGTATTTTGTATGATTTCAGTTACTTTAAATTTGTTTCAGTTATTTTATGAACCAGGATATGGTCTATTTTGGGGAATTTTCCATAGGTATAAAATCTATATTATGCAGTTTGAAGTGCAACAGTCTACAATATTAGATACTTTTGTTTGATAGTGCTCAGTTTTTATGCATCTTTGCTGATTTTGTGTCTAGCAGTTTTATTAATTGCTGAGAGAAGGGTATTGAAGTCTACAACTTTATTCGTGGATTTGACTATTTCTACTTTCAGTGTTTGTGTTACGTATTATGAAGCTGTGTTGTTCAGTGGCTGCGTATTTTGGGCTGCTGTGTCTTCTTGCATACTGACCCTTTCCTCATGATGTATGTAATGGCCCCTTTTGTCCTCGGTAATTTTCTTTGCTCTGACAACTACTTTATCTGATGATGTATATAGCTACTCATACTTCTGTTCTTTTAAGCCAACATCTGCCTCCATCCTTTACTTCTACTTTACCAGACTTTGATGTTCTTGAGCCCTGGCAATGCCAGTTGCTCCTTGGTTTGCAGCCTCATGGTAATCATTGTCCTTTCTACTTTGCAAAGATGTGGCATCAGTACCCAACCATCTTACCCATTGGCACACTGCACACCTGTGATGGGACTGGGGATTCTTAGGGTGCTTATGGCTCCAGGATGACACCTGGGGTGGAAGCCCACTTCACTCTCCCTCACAGTCTGCCTCATGAATTTTAAACCAGGTGTCCCTGGAATCATAGCTGTCATATCATGTTGGTACAGGGACTGGGATGAGCCCAAGGACCAAGGCGCTGTGGCGTAAGAAAGTCAGCCTCGGCTGGGCGCGGTGGCTCAAACCTGTAATCCCAGCACTTTGGGAGGCTGAGGCGGGCGCATCACGAGGTCAGGAGATCGAGACCATCCTGGCTAACACGGTGAAACCCCGTCTCTACTAAAAAAAAATACAAAAAACTAGCCGGGCGAGGTGGCGGGTGCCTGTAGTCCCAGCTACTCGGGAGGCTGAGGCAGGAGAATGGCGTAAAAAACCTGGGAGGTGGAGCTTGCAGTGAGCTGAGATCCGGCCACTGCACTCCAGCCTGGGCGACAGAGTGAGACTCTGTCTCAAAAAAAAAAAAAAGAAAGTCAGCCTCATGGATGACAGTGGTAATGGCAATGCCCAGCCTCTGAGCCTCTGATTTTTCCCTGGTGGCACTGCCTCTATCCCCTGAGAAGTCATTGTCCTGTCTAGAGGACCACATGGTCACTCTCCAAGAAAGACATCCGTGTGAGGGAGAAAGACCTGCCCCTGTGTACCTGTCATGGAAGGTGGAGGTTGGGCGTGGTCTGTGAGTGCTCCTCTCTGTCCTGGGGTCCCTGATGCCTTGGCCTGCAGCTCACTGCCTGCCTTGAGCCCCTCTGAGCCTGGGTGGTGGCATTGAGGGCTCCCAGGCTGTCCAGTCATAGTCAGCAGAAAGACAGATGGTGGGGCTGGCCAGTTGAGGTGCCTAGCTGCCTTTCAGCACAGAATCCAAGTCACCCAAAGATAACCAACCACTCCAGAGCACAAGTGGGTATAAAGACAAAGGAACACCCAGGACACTTAACAGCAAGGTAGGAAAAGCTCATGTAGGGGCAATTGCTTATAATTGAGGGGAAAATGGAGGGAAGGGCAGAAGGAAGGAAGCAAGGAGGGAAGGAAAGAAGGGAGGGAGGGAAGAAGGGAAGGAAGGAAAGAAGGAGGAAAGAAGGGAGGGAGGGGAGGAGAAACAGAAAGAGGGAAGGAAAGACAGAAAAATGGAGGAAAGGCGGAAAGGAAGGAGAGAGGGAAGGAGGGAGGGGAAGAGGGTGAGGAGGATGGACCTGAGCAAAGAGCCAGCAAAGAGCCCCGTCCCCTGCCTGCCCCCAGATCTGGCTGAGCCTGGTTCCGTGAGGTCTCACCCAGAGGGAGCTGGAGCTCCATCCACAGAACCTCACTAATGTCTGACCTGGCCTCATCCCGGGTCTCCTGGGCCTGGCCTTACAAGGGGATTGTAAAATGCACCAATCAGCACTCTGTAGCTAACAAGAGGTTTGTAAAATGCACCAATCACTGCTCTGTAAAAACACACCAATCAGTGCTTTGTAGCTAGCAAGAGGTTTGTAAAATGCGCTCTGCATTCAGCACTCTGTAAAATGGACCAATCAGCAGGATCCTAAAAGTAACCAATCGTGGGGAGGATTGAAAAAAGGGCACTCTGATAGGACAGAAACAGAACATGGGTGGGGACAAATAAGGGAATAAAAGCTGGCCACCCCAGCCAGCAGCGGCAACCCTCTTGGGTTCACTTCCATGCTGTGGAAGCTTTGTTCTTTCCTTCTTCACTCTTTGGGTCCGTGCCACCTTTAAGAGCTGTAACACTCACCATAAAGGTCCGCAGCTTCATTCCTGAAGCCAGTGAGACCACGAACCCACTGGAAGGAACCAGCTCTGGACACAGCAGGGTTGGGCCTGATGAGGTGCAGCTCTTTCCCCTGCCTACATGGCTCATGCCCCAGTCCCTGCAGGCTGCGACCTGCCCTGAGGTTTCCTTGGGTTCAAGCCATCGTATTGATTTGCAAATAATATTGGTTGGTTGACAAACGATCACGCAGTCCTGTGGGACAGTGGCTCGGGCTCTTGGTTGCTCTGTCCACAGGACCCTGTGGCTGTGTGGAAGATGCTGCTTCCTGGACCATCACCTCTAGGCATCCAGCCTTCCCCAGGATACCAGGAGAGACAGGAGAAACCTGCCCAGCTGGGGAGACTCAGAGGGGTTTCCCAAGGATTAAAGGGGGCAGCCAATGACCAGACACCTCAGATGACCCCACGCCTCCCCCTTCTAGGAACTGTGTCCATCTGCATCTTCCAGGCTTTCTTTCAATAACAGGTGTGGCTGGGGCTGATTCTGCAAAAAAAAAAAAAAAAAAAAAAAAGAAACAAAACCACAGCGCTTCCATCGCCTTCATGCAAAAGGCCTGGGAGCCCTTCCCTTAAAGGCCACGGCCCTTCCTTTAACTTCAGAGTTGCTTCCTTCCAGAAACTGTGTGGAGCAGTTGGATGTTGGACTCTAGGGAAGTTAAGGAGACGGAGACACAACTCCTTTTGGCAAGTGGGGATGCTATTTAAGGACTCCTGTTCTCAATTTTTAGCTTAGGAGAAAACGCTTTAAAAATAGTCTGCAGCTCCAGTCCCAAACTGGCTCTGTCTGGCTGCTGAAGCCTTTTGATTTTCTCCCCCTCGGATGCTCCTGTCCCTGGGGCCTCAGCCTCCAGGATCTGCCCCAGGATGGGCCCGAGCCACGCCGTTCTGGCAGCTCAGCAAAGGTCGGCCCCATCAATCCATTGTCTGGCTCGTCTCAGAAAATTAACAGCCTCAGTCTTTTAGTGGGAATGGTGCCCTCTCCTATGGTCTGCCCACTATGCTCAGAAGGCAAGGTTATGTGTCCCCTCCTCCTGCCATGGGTGAGAGAGGAGCGCCCTGAGGGCTATGAGTGTGGCCAAGCACAGTACCCTGGCGCCGGACCGAGGGGAGGATAGCAGTTTCTCACAGCCGGGGCAGGGGACACTGAGGCTTGCTGGAATAATCCTGTGGCTACCCAGGGCTGAGCAGGCACCGTGGCCAGTCCCCATGACAAGGGGACCCTATCCACGTGTCAGTCTGGGCCACTGTACAAACTGCTACTGATGGGATATCTCAAGGACATTCCGTTCTCAGCTCTGCAGGACGGCAGTCCCAGGTCGGGGTGCTGGGAGGTTCTGTTCTTGGGGAGGGCCCTCCCGCTGGCCACAGTCCCACGTTGCCACCGAGCCCTCACACAGGGCTGGAGAGAAAGGAAGCAGTGTTCTGCGTCCCATTCCCATCATGGGGCCCCACTCCGTGACCTCACTGAACCCTGACCACCTCCCAAAGGCCCCACCTCCAAATCCCATTATGCTGATTATGCTGGGACCAGGGCTTCAAGATAGGAATGGGGGACAGCACCCTGGGAGCAGGGTGAGGGGGCCCCCAGTCTCACAGGTGCTGGGGCACACACAATACTTCACCTTAATTTTAGACCTCGGACCATGGCCATCCTGATGGGGAAGTACTGGCGTAGGCAGGGGCACTGGCCTCCATGCCTCCCGGGCAGAGCTGGGCAGCCCTACACCTCCTTCCCTAGAGGTCCTGTCTCCCCCCATGTTCTCTCCAAATGGCAGGAAAACTCAGAGTTCGTGGAAGATGTGTTCAGGGAGGGGTGAAGTATGGAGAGAGGCTGCAGGTGGAGAAGCCCTTTGGAGAACGAGGTATTCTCAGGGATGGTTTTGTTTGGGTGTCAGGTTTCTGAGAATGTGACCCTCTTGGGATGGGGCCTCACAGGCTCCCAGGAATTACTTGGAATACTGTAGGAAGAATGTAAAGACAGCCATAACCCCACAGCCAGCGGCGGGCACCGCAGGTGTTTCGGTGAATCTGTTTCTGTGTGAGCCTCAAGGCTACGTTTGGTTATTCCTTCGCTCACCCCATACCGCATGCCCACTGCATGTCAGGAATCATCCTGGGAGCTGTAAATGCAGCAGAGAAAGAAGCCTGGAGGACGCCCCTGCCCTCAAGGAGCCGGCATTCTAGAAGGAGACAGAAGTAGGCTAGTTGAGTAATTCAAGGAGCCACGAAGGTCAGGGAGGGGCAGAGAGTGAGGAGGGAGGGGTGATTTTAAGCAGGGGTGGAAGGCCCCACTGCCAAGGGGGCATGAGACAAACCAGGAGAAACAAACCATCAAGAGGGAACAGCCCGAAGAGGGGCAGGGCTGCTGGTGTTGGCGGCTCCAGAGCTGCGTGCCATCTGTGCCACTGAAGGTTCACGTGGTGGCCGGAGCAGGGACTGGGGTCCTGGGCTGGCTTCCTCCTCAGCAGTGGGTGTCAGTCTGTCCTACCTTGGCCCCTCTGCTGCCTCCCAAGATGGTGCTCAGACCTGGAGAGAGAAGTGCCACCTCCCATCCCTGCGCTTCACGGGATAGAAGTCTGGAGTCTGCCCTTCATGGGATGGAAGCAGCCAGTCACTGTGTCCCTGCTGTCGGCCTCCCACCTGCCACGAGTGGGGATGGGCAGGTGGACGCTGGACAGGCAGGAGGAGGGTGAGCTCCATCAGGGGCAGCTGGACCGAGACCTGGAGGAGACCCTGCCACACAGGCCACCCCTTCCTGAGCTGGCTGTGTCCTTGGCCAGCCCTCAGCATGGAGAGCGGGGACACAGGTGTGGGAGCTGACATGGGTAACTGGTCATCACACGTGGTCCCAATGCTGGATTTCTGTCTTTGTTCTGTGAGGGTAATGCACCAATTCCACCGCTACCCACGCCGGGGAATAAAGTGGAGGAGAGAGAACTTGTGAACGGTGGAGAGCTGTTCTCAGGAGCTGGGGGCTTTCTTAGGGTCTGTGGATGAGGCTGCCGCTGCAGGAGCCGGGGACAAAGGTACGAGATCGTGTTCATGGATGGGAAAGTGATTTTGCCGAGTCAGGTTTTCCTTGGCCTCTGTGTCAGGGTCTGTCCTAGGGAGACAGGATTGGGTTAGCACAGGGGTGGAGGGACCATGAGGAAGTCTCAGCTGGTACTGAGGGCCAGGCCTGGAGTGCAGGGGAGCCTGGGGAGGCCTCGGGTTCAAGGCTTCTGCGGGGGTGGGCTTCCTGAGAGCAAGGATGATGGGGTGTGTGTGCGTCCTGTGTCCAGTCCTCCTTAGCGAGGGCCTCCCTGGCCTGTTGCTGCCCGGGGCTGTGGGACCTCAGTGGAGAATACCCACGGGTGGGTTTTCCTGGCAACATGGCAGGTGCTGGCCACGTGCCAGAGCACGCATGGTCCATCTGTGGCACCCTCCTTGATGCAGAGGGTCCCTCAGGCCCCTGAGCAGGTCCAAGGAGAGTGGAGACCCCATAATTCAGGCCCCGGCAGCAGAGGCAGAGACCCTTCCCCTGTGGACCAGGAGCAGGCCCAGCTGGAGAGCCCAGGCCTCCTCTCCCCACCTGGAGTTCAGGGCTGCTGGGCTGCTACCCCACCGTGACTGGCCCTGTGCCTCCCATTCCTGCAGCTCAGGGCTGGGGCTGCTCCTCTGTTGAAACCTCTGTGGGGCTGACATCTCACTGGGACCCGCCATGGCTGCCCTCTTCCCCAAGGGGCTCTGTTGTGGGAATCAGGAGGACGAGAGAGACCTTGGAGTAAAGCAGGAGGATCTTTACTGAGTGCACTCAGACCCAGCGGACTTAACATCTGGAAAACTGGGCCTAGAACAAAGACAGCATTTGACCTTTATACACACTTCTAAAAGGGGGTGGGCTAGCTTGAAGCAGGCTTATAGTTACAGTGGTGTTAAAGCAAGGATACAGAGGCAGAACCATTAATCAAACTGTGACAGGTTCATAACTCAGGATTACACATGACCAGTGCTATGCAACCCGGATGTCTGTTATCTAGGTTTTCTCTCGTGCCTAGCACGGCTTGTTCCATGACCTTCACTGTGGTGTCCAGGTGGCTCTATCTCAGGCCTGCCCAGTTTATGATCTTTCCTCCACTGCTTAGATAAAACAGAATGCTTGAAGTTACTAGTTACAGAGAATGGGAATCTATAAACTCACACCATAAGAGACAGGAACATTTGGTTTTCTTCTCCCTACGTTGAGGGAGTGCTGGGAGAGTCTTCAGAGCATGTTCCTTTTTGTCCTAGCTTCTTCAACAGTGTTTATCAAGACTTTTCCTGGGTTTGGGCCTTGCCTGCTATTGCCTTTGGGATGAGTCAGTCTAATACAGGAAAGCCTATTTCTTTCTCTTTTTAGTTTTATTTCTCTTTATTTCTTTAATTTCCCACCTCACTCTGGTCACCTGGACCCTTCCCTTCCTCAGTGCTCAGCGTCAGCCCCTCCCTGGCCTAACCTGAGACCCTACTCCCAGGGCAATTTCCTGCCTGGATGTGCTCAGAGCCTTGCTCTGGCCGGGGACTGTGACAGGTGTGTGTGTCTCTCTGGGTGCGAGCACACTGGAGAGAGCGTTATGTCCACAGTGTTTCATGTCTGCCCTGTAATGTCAGAGCCTGGGACGGTGCCAGCACCCCGTGGCTCCTGGTCAGATCTTGGGCATCAAGTCTGAGTCTGACCCCAGGGGTTGAGAACTAATGGCCAAGGGGATGGTGCAAAGAGGTGGGCCACCAAGAGCTAGTGAGGCCATGAGGACTGCTTCTCCTGAGGGGATCGAGGCCCTCGTGAAGGAGGCTCACACAGCGCCTGTTCCACTCCTGCCCCTAACCTTCCACACCAGAGGTTGCAGCACAAGGCACCATCCTGGGAGCAGAGAGCGGCCCTTGCAGACACCAAACGTGCTGGCGCCTGGACCCTGGACTTCTCAGCATCTGGAATGGGGAGGAAATAATTATTTGCCCTTTGTCACTTGTGCAGCGCTGGTATTTTGTTAGCCGCACATGCAGATGAGGACATGGATCTTGAGATGTCAGGGAACTGAGTTCAGCCTGTGACAGGCATTTGGGCTCCTCCTACAGGTTTCAGTGTGGTGCGTCTCTGTGTCTCTGTGTGTGTCTGGCTGTGTCTGTGTCTGTGTGTGCGTGTGCATCTGTGTGTGTGTATCTGTATCTGTGTGTGTGTGTGTGTCTCTGTGTGTATCTGTGTGTGCGTGTCTCTGTGTGTGGCTGTATCTGTGTGTGTGCATCCGTGTGTGTGTCTGTGTGTGTATGTGTGTCAGTGTGTGTTCTGTGCGTGTGTGTATGTCTGTGTATTTCTGTGTGTGTCTGTATATTTGTGTGTGTCTGTGTATATGTGTGTTC
>NC_045444.1:126034415-126034846 GCF_002776525.5 Piliocolobus tephrosceles | reverse complement strand
TTGTGTGTGTCTGTGTATGTGTGTGTTCTGTGTGTGCATGTGTGTGTATGTTTGTGTGTGTATCTCTGTGTCACAATCTCTCTGTGTGTGTCTCTATATTTGTGTGTGTCTGTGTGTTCTGTGTGTGTATTTGTGTGTCTGTGTATGTGTGTATTCTGTGTGTGTGTGTATCCCTGTGTCTGTGTGTATCTGTATATTAATGTGTGTCTGAGTATGTATGTGTGTGTTCTGTGTGTGTGTATATGTTTATGTATCTGTGTGTCTCTGTGCATCTGTATATTTGTGTGTGTGTATGTGTGTGTTCTGTGTATGCGTGTGTATGTAGTTTGTGTGTGTATCTCTGTGTGTCTCTCTGTGTGTCTGTGTGTGTCTGTGTGTGTGTTCTGTGTGTGTATGTGTGTGCATGTGTATGTAGTTTGTGTGTGTCTCTA
>NC_045444.1:126032615-126034405 GCF_002776525.5 Piliocolobus tephrosceles | reverse complement strand
GTGTGTGCATGTGTATGTAGTTTGTGTGTGTCTCTATATTTGTGTGTGTCTGTGTGTGTGTTCTGTGTGTGTATGTGTATCTCTGTGTGTGTCTATATATGTGTGTGTCTGTGTATGTATGTGTGGCCGTCTCTGGGGTGCACTGCCACTTTCTCTAAAGCCTGGATTTCTCTGAGATAGGACCCCACCCCTTCTCCTCTTGCCCCCTTTGCCTGGCCTCCTGTAGTTTTGTGTTCCTGGAGTGACCCCATGCGCTCAGGACAGCCTGGGCTCCCTGGGATGGGTAGATGCCCCCATCATCCAGGGCGTCTGGACCCCGTGCTGCCCCTCTGTTACCATCGCCTGCCCCCGGTTCTCTGCAGCCCTGAGGCCAGGAGGCCCTGCCCCACCTGATCTCAATGACACAAAGTTCTCCCCTGCATCTAAGAGCTGTGGGATCTTCCCTACCCCACTCTCAGCCCAAAGTGATTCTGTTCCAGCAGGGCCCAGTTAGAAGCCGGCAGCTGCCAACTAAAAAGGACCCATCTGTGAGAAGGGGAGAGACTGGCTTTTAGAATATCTTGACAATGGGGAAGGAAATTGCAGGAAATGGGAAGAAATGGCAGAGCCAGGACACATTTTCCAAACTGCAAAGATTTTCTGAATATACATATAATAGGTATAATTTACATTCTTTTCCTTATAAAATGCTTCCAGATGATCTCTTTTCCCCTTTTCAGCAGGGCAGCGTCCAGCCTTAATTGTCAGGCATGCTCACGCCTTCTGTCTGGCCTTACAGAAAAACAGACTTTCACCCAGAGCCTCACTCCAGGAGCATCTGGAGCTGCCCTGTCCTGGGACACACACAGCAGCCCAGGGAGGGAAGGGACTGTGGGATGATTCCGTCCACCGCGACTGCAGGTTGGCTGGGCTGAGGTGGCCAAGGCCCTTCCCGGTCACCTCCAAGTAAAATGCAGAAGCAGCCTCCTCGCCCTGTGCTCAATGTAACATGCAAGCCCACCATGCTGGCGTTCTCTGGCCACATTCCTGAAAGGTGATTTAAGGTCCGAAGCACTCATGAGAAATGGTTTTCTAGAGAAATGTTCCTTAGTGGGGAAGGAGCGTGTGTCTCACCAGCTTTCCTGTGTCGTGTCCAGCTGTGACCCTGGGAAGCCTCAGCGCCTCCGGGTGACCTGACCAAGCAGAGGTGAGGTGAGCTGGGTCAGACAAGAATGTGCTCTTGATTTCCACCACAGCCACTCACTGCCTATGTGAGCTCCGGGCCTCCGTTTCCAAGTCTGTGAAGCAGCCTCAGGGCTGCAGAGAACCGGGGGCGGGCGATGGTAACAGAAGGGCAGCACGGGGTCCAGACACCCTGGATAATGGGGGCGTCTGCCCATCCCAGGGAGCCCAGGCTGTCCTGAGCGCATGGGGTCACTCCAGAAACACAAAACTACACGAGGCCAGGCAAAGGGGGCCAGAGGAGGAGGGTGGGGCCTGCCCTGAAAGGGTGTTGTATGGATTGAGTGAAATGGCCAACTGCAGCCCAAATATTGGCTGGGCTGGTGACTGGGTGATGGGTGGGCCCCCTGGGGTAATGACTGTGGATGGTGGGTGGGTTTCCCAGGCTAGTTCCTGTAGGTGATTCATGGACTTTTTAGGCTGGTGACTGTAGATGATGGGTGGGCTTCTCGGCTGTTGACTGGATGATGGGTGAACTTCCCAAGCTAGTGAATGTCAATGATGGGTGGGCATCCTGGGCTGGTGACTGTAGATGATGAGTGAGCTCCCTTGGCTAATGACTGTGGATT
>NC_045444.1:126030106-126032605 GCF_002776525.5 Piliocolobus tephrosceles | reverse complement strand
ACTGTAGATGATGGTTGAGCTTCCCAAGCTAGTGACTGTAGATGATGGGTGGGCTTTTAGGACTGTTGGCTCTAGATGATGAGTGGGCTACCCGGGCTGATGACTGTAGATATGGGTGGCTTCCCCTGCTGGTGACCATGGACTGTGAATTAGTGGTAGGCTTCCCTGGCTGGTGATTGTAGATGCTGGTTGAGCTTTTCAAGCTAGTGATTGTGGATGATGGGTGGGATTCCTGGGCTGGCAACTGTGGAGGATGTGTGGGCTTCTGGAGCTACCAACTTTCAATGATGAGTGGGCTTCTGAGGCTGGTTAATGTAGGTGATCGGTGGGATTTCCAAACTCTTTACTATACATGATGAGTGGGCTTCCTGGGCTTTTTACTGTAGATAAGGGGTTGGCCTCTCGGGCTGGTGACTGTGGATGATGGTTGGGTTTTCTGCGTTGGTGACTGTGGAAGATAGGTGAGCTTTTTGGGCTGGCAACTATGGATGATAGGTAGGCTTACCGGCCTAGTGACTGGATGATGATGAGCTTTCTCAGCTAATGATTTTAGATGATGGCTTCCTGAGATAGTGACTAGAAAATTGTTGGGCTTCCTGAGTTGGTGACTGTAGATGATGAGTGGGTTTCATAGGCTGGTGACTGTGGATGATGGGTGGGCATCCTGGGCTGAAGACTGTAGATAATGGGTGGGCTTTTAGAGCTGGTGACTGGATGATGGGTAGGTTTTCTGGGCTGGTTACTGTAGATGATTGGTGGGCTTTCTGGGCAGGTGACTGTAGATGATGGGAAGACTTTCCAGGCTGGAGACTGGATGATGGGTGGGCATCTTGGGCTGGTAACTGTGAATGATCAGTGGGTTTCACAGGCTGGTGACTGTGGATGATATGTGGGCCTCCTGGGCTGGTGACTGGATTATTGGTGGGCTTCCCAGGCTGGTGAATGTAGTTGACGGGTGGGCTTCCCGGGCTGGTAACTATGGATGCTGGTTGTGCTTCAGGTGCTGGTCACTGTAGACAATGGTTGGAACTCCTGGGCTGGAGACGTTAGAACATGGGTGGTCTTCCTTGACTGGTGCATGTGAATGATTGGTGGGCTTCATGGACTGTTGACTGTAGATGACGGGTGGGCTTCCCAGGTTGGTGACTGCAGATAATAGGTGGGCTTCATAATCAGGTGACTGTGGATGATGGGTGGGTTCCTTAGCTGGAGATTGTAGATGATGGGGGTGCTTCATAGGCTGGTGACTGTAGATATTGGGTGGGCTTACTGGGCTGGTGACTGTGAGTGATAGGTGGATTTCCTTGGCTGGTGACTGTAGATAATCTGTGGGCTTCCCAGGCTGGTAAATGTGAGTGATCGGTGGGCTTCCTAAGCTGGTAACTGAAGATGATGGGTGGGCTTCCTGAGCTGTTGACTGTAGATGATGAATGGGCTTTTCGGGCTGGTAATTGTGTATGATGGATGGGCTTTCTAGATTGGAGACTGTAGGTGATGAGTGCACTTCATAGGCTGGTTATTGTAGATGATGGATGGGCTCCTTGGGCTGGTGACTGTGGATGATAGGTGGGCTTTTTGGCTTGGCAACTGTGGATTATGGTTGAGTTTCTTGAGTTAGTGACTGTGGATGATGGGTGTGCTTCCTAGTCTGGTGACCGTAGATGATGGGTGTACTTCCCAGGCTGGTGACTGTAGATGATGGGTGAACTTCTTAGGCTGGTGACTGTGGATAATGTGTGGACTACCTGGGCTGGTGACTGCAGAAGATGGGTTGGCTTTCCGGGTTGGCACCTGTGGATGATGGATGGGCTTTCTGGGCTGGTGCCTGTGGATTATTGGTGGGCTTTTCAGGCTGGTAACTGTAGATAATGGGTGGTCTTCCCAGGTTAGTGACTTTGTATGATGGGCGGGCTTCCTGGCCTACTGACTGTGGATGATTGGTGGGCTTGCCGGCTGGTGACTGTGGATGATGTGTGGGCTTTCTGGGCTGGTGACTGTGGATGATAATGGGCTTTGTGTGGTGGTTGCTGCAGGTCATGGAATTCTGCTTTTACATCTGGGCTGGACATTGTCCATTCAGCTTCTCACTCCCTTAAGTGTTGCATTGAGGCCTGGGAGCTTCTCTACCCTCAGGGATGTGCAGGGTGACCCAGTGTCTCATTGCTTTGGCTCTGATGTCCACCTGCCTTACTTACTAACTGACTTTGTTGAGTTGGAAACTTGTTTTGCCTAGAGTAAAAATAACTATCAGCCATTTTCCAGGTACCTCGCCTGGAAGCTCTAGTGTGCAGTATTCTGTTTCATCCTGGCAATTGTGGAAGGGACCATCATGCCCCTCCATCATACCCCTCGATCACACCCCTCCATCACACTCCTGCATCACACTCCTCCATCACACCCCTCTATGACTCCATCACACCCCTCCATCACATCCCTCTATCACACCCCTCCATGACTCCATCACACCCCTCCATCACACCCCTCCATCACACCTCTCCA
>NC_045444.1:126020146-126025106 GCF_002776525.5 Piliocolobus tephrosceles | reverse complement strand
CCCCCTCCCCCCCCCTCCATCACACCCCTCCACCCCCTCCATCACACTGCTCCACCCCCTACATCACACCTCTCCACCCCCCTCCATTCACACCCCTCCATCACACCTACATCCCACCCCTCCACACCCTCCATCACGTCCTTCCGTGACACCCCTCCTTCATACCCCTTGACATGTGGAGAGAAGGAGACAGGCCTGGCGCGCTATAAACTCAGAAACATATTTGCTGTGCTTTCATATGATGACTGTTGTTCTTCTGTGGTCCTTGCCCCATCTGTGTAGGACTTTGTTGTGCACTCATGAACGTGGTTTCCAAGATGATGCAGACTTGACACCTGCATCCTGCTCTTCTCACCTCGCCTGTGAGGAAGTGGCACTAACTAGCAGGAACCTGCAATCACAGGACATACCCACATGCTCACCAGTGCAAGAGAAGGAAGGAGAGGTGTTTCTTGCCTGTCCCTGCTGGTGCCCTCGAGGGTCTGAGCTCTTTTGGGGTTGGAAGCCCCAGGGTTCAACCTCACCAGGAGCAAAGCTCATAAATACAGCATCAGCTCCCAGTCCTGGAAATTCAGTCGTGGGCCGGGGGCTGGCAAAAAGAGCAGAGTGTATATAGGAAGCTCCCTCAGGGCCACCCTTCCTGACTCTGGAGGCTGGCAGGCAGGGGCAGCGCCTCCTCCAAACAGCCCCAGGTGCAGTCTGAGCACCTCCTGAGCGCTGTAGGAGACTCGGCTTTCTAGGTGCTATAGGAAATGTCACTGTAGACTTCAGAGTAACACTTTCTTTCATTTTATAACTTCCTTGGTATGAACATCGTGATTTTATTGCAGAGTATTTGGAAGTGGAGGAGAAATGCTCATGACTGCATAACCCTGAACAGTCCTTATTCCATTTGTGAGCTGGGCCCTGGGTGGTTCAGAATAGTCCTTGCTTCGTCTGTGAGCTGTGGCCCAGCTGGTTCCTGCATATCCGTTTTCTCACAGAGCAGGCAGCCCGGCTTCGTATTCCAGCTTAGTCAGATACCGAAGCCATTCCAGTTTTCTTGGTAGGACGGTTCCTTCTCCCAGGGTCCTGCTGATGAAAGGAAGAGGAATCCCAGGAGGGAACTGAAGGGATGCAGGAAGGGTCTGTGTGCCACAGGGGATGTGCATGCTTGTGGAGCTGAGGCTGGGGTGGCAGAGGGAGGGGTGAACCTGGCTCACTCCCACTATCGGCCTGGGTGCTGCAGTCTCTGGGGGCTGAGTGACCTCCAGGGTGGCCATCAGTCTTCAGGGCCTCCCAACAGCAGGGTGTGGTGGCTTTAGGCCTGAGGACTGGCAGTTAGGTAAGAAGAGGAGGAGGAGGAGGAGTAGGGCCCAGGAGAGGAATTGAATCTAGAGGGAAGCTGCTAGCCTGGAATCCGGAAGCCTGGGTTGCTTTCCCGCCCTCCAGCACTTCATCAAGTATGGATGCTTTTCAAAATATAACGGATACTTCTCAATAACAACAACAAAAATAGTCAACTTTTCCCCCTTTGGTTTTATTAATCTGAGGCCATATTTAGGCAAATCCAATCTACTCCTGTGTCTAAACTTGTCTCTAATTTACATGTGTGTTGTACGTGCATGTTAATTTTTTTCTTTCACTTTAATAAAAAGTATGATCTAAAAATGTATTTTTTCCCTAAAGAGTCATGGGAAGAATCAATTTATCACATGTAATTTTAGTGATAGAATTTCTAATAAAATAGGATTTTTCTTGAATTTTTACTAAGTAAAAACTTGAATAATTAGCTACTGAAATGTATAGAGTTACATCTTCAAGAAAGAACATTATAGTGTGTCTTATGTGCTGGGAAATTTTCCATATTACTTGAAGAAGTGAAAAGAAGGGATACGAAGTTGAGATAAAAAGTGATTTCCATGCCAAAGTTCCATGCCAAAGTGCATCATAGTTCGGTCTTCATTAACTGCTTCCTCATTTATTGCAAAATAAGATAATTAATTCCATGTTGAAAATATAATTCCTTATAAACGAAAATATTTGTTTAAGGAATACGCAATAAATAAGCACACACACCCACCTACACACACATACGTAATTTTACTTCTTTCTGTTACAGAACATTTCAAAAACTGTTTAAAAAGTAGAATAAAATGATGAACCTCTCGGATTCAAGCATTTTCAATATTTTGCCAATCTTGTGCCAACTATTCGCCTGCTGCTTTTTCTAAAATACATCAAATCCCAAACATTTTGTCGTTTGACTTACAGGTGACTTCGTCTGCATCTTTCGCGGATGGGGCCTTTTTCCCACGTAACCACGACACATACGACTGCTCTTCACTCCTAACTAAACTAAGAAGACTTGCTTTACCTCTATAGCATCAAATACAAGTTCATATCCAAGTTCCCCTAATTATCCAGAGATGTGTTTTTACAGTTGGTTTGTTTGAATTAAGAGCCAAACAAGTTCTCACTTCCTTCAGTGGAGCCTGTTTCAGCCTCTTTCCTCCCTTCTGTGCCCCCACTGGCTGGTTGCAGTGTCTGGGTCATTGGCTGCCGCGTTCCCCATCCTGGATTTGCTGTGGCCTTGTGGTGGTGTTTAACATGCTTCTCTAACCTTGAATTTCCTGTCAATTGCAGTTAAGACAAGGGGACTGCAAGCTTCACAGGTGTGCAATCTCATGGGGCCCTGCATTTAGAAGGGCTCTGTGCTGGGCTTAATGCTCGGTCAGGTCTGCCCTGTATCTTTTTTTTTTGAGACGGAGTCTCGCTCTATCGCCCGGGCTAGAGTGCAGTGGCTGGATCTCAGCTCATTGCAAGCTCTGCCTCCCAGGTTTACGCCATTCTCCTGCCTCAGCCTCCTGAGTAGCTGGGACTACAGGCGCCCGCCACCTCGCCCGGCTAGTTTTTTTGTATTTTTTAGTAGAGACGGGGTTTCACCGTGTTCGCCAGGATGGTCTCGATCTCCTGACCTCGTGATCCGCCCGTCTCGGCCTCCCAAAGTGCTGGGATTACAGGCTTGAGTGCCCTGTATCTTGATAACTTTACCTTTGAACTTGTGTTTTGGAAGGACTGCACAGCAAGGGCAGGAGCACAGGAGATTTGCACGATGTGCACGTCTGCCATTCCTTACCTGTCCATTCACACGTGGCATTGGTGACACCGTGAGTACAGAATTCCAGTGACCCTAGGATGCACGGGAGACCAGCAAGACTCGAGGCCGGGAGCAGGTCCTTGTGTGTGTCTGCCACTGAATTGTGGGAAAGCCACACTTTCCATGTGAGGTCCACTTCAAACACAGAAAGAAGGCAGTGGCCTTGTGAATAACACCAACAACCAAGGATCGCACTGTACTTTTTCTTACTCATTCTACTTTCCTGTATTAGCCAAGCACTTACAGTGAAAACAATGCATGGACGGAAAGGGGGAAGACAGGAAAAGCCACAGTTACTTCTTTCAGTTCTTCCATATTCACCAGTAAGCTGAAGGCAGTGTGAAGAAGGCAGTAGCACGGCCAGTATCAAGAAGTGAAATCAAAATCCTTGATTTAGTTTTGCACAGCATTTCCATTGTTCGGGTAAAAATTAAATATACATACATGTTTGAGCTACAAAATAGGAATCGTGTAATCTGTGTGTTTCTGCGTGGGGATCTAATGCTTTTATATTTGTATTTAAAACTGACATTGCACAATATAAAATAAACAGTAAAATTCAGCTGAAAAATGAAAACTGAAATTTTCTTTATTTAGGATGACCTGAAGTAGCAAATAACCATGGTAAATTATTAGAGGGAACAGAGGAAAATGAAAAAATTTTTAAACACCGTTAAGAGCGGTTTTCCCTGTTTTGTGAACAAGGGACTGTGTGTTTTCATTTTGCAATTTCTCCCCCCACCTATCACAAATGAAGTTGCTGGCCTAGCTCCAGAACCTATGAGTGTGGAGTAAAGCCCCGCCTGCACCTGCACCTGCAGAGCTCGGGTTCCCCTCCTCACTCATATGCTCTGTGGTCACTGTCCTGTTGGTCTCTAGGCCAGTCCCAGCAGACCGGGAGCACAGATGGGTCAGCCTACTCAGTTCTCCACTGGGCTTCCTGTTCTCAGTATGGTCTGTGCATGGAGAAGACTCCTAAGTGCCTTGGAATAGGTGAGTGAATTGGGGCAGAGGCCTGGCAGGCATCTTGGAGAGGGAGGATGTGATGTGGACTGGGTTAGTGATGGATGGTGGGGATAAGGGAGAGAGGGTAAAGGCAAGATTCTTCTCTACAGGGCAGTGAAAGCCAGTGTCCAGTGTTGGGCTAAGATGGATGTAGGGGTGAAGAAGAGGCAGAGAAACTGGGTTCTGGGTTTATGGTTTGGGCGACTGGGTGAATGGGGTGTCTTTACCCAAGCTACTTCCTGGAGAAGGGGTCAGGGTTGTGGGAGGAGACCTCGTGTTTCACTTGGGACCGGCTAAATTTGAGATGCCTCAGGATCGTGCCTGTAGCCATAGTCATCACGGAAGAGGACTCCTGATTCGGGAGCTGGTGGCTCATATATTTCAGCCACAAAAAAGATGTGACATTATCAAAAGAGAGCTATGGTGGGAGAAGAGGCGAGGGTCAAGGAGAGAATGTTGGTGAGGGAGAAAAGGGGACTCCATAGAGAAGGTGAGAAGGGACAGGCACAGAGACCGAGGAATGCAGGAGGGGGCATGGCAGTAGAAGCTGGTGTGGGGGTTGTTAACAGAGCAAGAAGGCAGAGAACAAGAGGGCCAAGTCTGAAATGGCCCACTGGGACAAGGAAGAGGACCCAGGCAGGAGAGCTGTGGAGGAGGCAGAGGAAACAGATCTTACTGACAGATCTGGTGTTGGGACTGATGAGAGGGAGATCCAGAGGAGGTGGCAGGAAACTTGCAAGGCTCTCATCTTGGGGAAGAGGTGGAAGCAGAGGACGGGAGGCAGGGAGAAGGAATGAGGCTGGGATGGAGCTGAGG
>NC_045444.1:126019811-126020136 GCF_002776525.5 Piliocolobus tephrosceles | reverse complement strand
GAGGACGGGAGGCAGGGAGAAGGAATGAGGCTGGGATGGAGCTGAGGAAGGGAGGCAGGGAGAAGGAATGAGGCTGGGATGATGGAGCTGAGGAAGGGAGGCAGGGAGAAGGAGTGAGGCTGGGATGATGGAGCTGAGGACAGGAGGCAGGGAGAAGGAATGAGGATGGGATGGAGCTGAGGAAGGGAGGCAGGGAGAAGAAGTGAGGCTGGGATGGAGCTGAGGACAGGAGGCAGGGAGAAGGAATGAGGCTGGGATGGAGCTGAGGAAGGGAGGCAGGGAGAAGGAATGAGGCTGGGATGATGAAGCTTAGGATGGGAGGCAG
>NC_045444.1:126017292-126019801 GCF_002776525.5 Piliocolobus tephrosceles | reverse complement strand
GATGAAGCTTAGGATGGGAGGCAGGGAGAAGGAATGAGGCTGGGATGACGGAGCTGAGGAAGGGAGGCGGGGAGAAGGAATGAGCCTGGGATGATGGAGCTGTGGACAGGAGGCAGGGAGAAGGAATGAGGCTGGGATGGAGCTGAGGGCGGGAGGCAGGGAGAAGGAATGAGGCTGGGATGATGGAGCTAAGTATGGGAGGCAGGGAGAAGGAATGAGCCTGGGATGATGGAGCTGAGGATGAGAGGCAGGGAGAAGAAATGAGGCCGGGTTAGAGCTGAGGATGGGAGGCAGGGAGTTGGAGTGAAGCTGGGATGGTGGAGCTGAGGACCACCTGACTTTAGGCACCTTCCCTGCAGTGCTCCCTACCCTCACTGCTGTGGTTTGAATGATGTGTGTCCCCTCAAAATTCGTGTTGAAACTCTACCCCCAATACAGCAGTGTTAAGAAGTAGGACCTTTAGGAGGTGATCAGGTCCTCATGAATGGATTAGTGCCTTACGGAAGGGCTTGAGCGGGGCACTTCCACCCCTTCCATCTCTTCTGCCCCGTGGAGACACAGCAGTTCTCCCCTCTGGAGGATGCAGCAATAAGGCTGCAGAGAGCAGCCCTCACCAGACACCAGACACCAGACCTTCCCTGATCTGGGACTTCCTACCTCCAGAACTGTGAAAAATAATGTTCTATTTTTTTATAGTCTGTCTAGTCTGTAGTATTTTGTTACAGCAACACTGATGGACTAGGACACATCCCAACAGCCACATTCGTGGCACGGCTGCCATATTGGCACAGACTCCTCCCCCAGTCTCTCTGATTGGCTCAGAGGTGGGCACATGGTCCATGCTGGGCCCTTCAGAGCCCTTCTGTGCACATACTTCCGGTCCTCCCTGCAGATTATGATCCAGTTCTCTACTGAGCTCTGTGCTCTGTGCTCTGTGCTCTGCGCCCTGCACCGCGCTGGCCTGATTGAGCCGCATCAGCCCACCCCCTGCCCTGGCTTCCTTTTAGGTTTGCCTGGTGGGGATCTCAGCAGGGGATCAGAGGGGCAGAGAGTACTGCCAGGGCAGGGTACTCGCTCCTGGCTTCATCCCAGCTTGTTTCCTTTTGCTGGCTACAACCCCCGGTGAGGGTTCCGGCTCCCCAAGGCAGCCTCTCCATGTAGGCGTTCAGGGCCAGGCTCTCTGCTCTCCCTCCTCCAGGTGAGGGGGCTAACAGCCTTACGGTTGCTGGCCTCGAAATGATGCTGTTCCCTGTGGTTTCCTTGCCCCCCGCCCACACTTTTGTAGATAGTCTCTTTACCAATTCCTCCTGGGATAAACCTGACTCAACTGTGCCAACTGGTTTCTGCCAGAACCATGGTCTCCCCCTTGGAATTGGAAACAAAGCTGAGAAAGAGAAGTCATGTTTTGCATGGATGGTGGAACTAAAGACATGTCCACTGTGTGGCATAGGTGGGCTGTGGGTGAAGCGGATGAAGGCGATACAGAGCGAGGACGTGGCCTCAAACCAAGAGCAGCATTCTCCCTTCCCTGCTTCCATCCGTTTCTGGTCTGCGTGCCAGCCCTGGTACGTAAGCCTGTCCCAGAATCCCCTGTGTAAATTCACTTTTCTGTTAAATGATCCCAGATCATTCGGTTATATGCAACTAAAAGTCCTCACTCATACATCGTCATACAACATCAAAGCATCAGGCGACTTTGGTATATTTTTAAAACAAAAACATAGGAATTTCTTTTCTTCCTTTTAGCTACCAACTTACTCACAAACCCAACACTCTATAAAATGTTGATTTCAGGTACTGTTAGAGAAAGGTGGTCGTTAGCAGAACTTAGCAGGGATGACTCAGGCAATGCACCCAGGGCACTGGAGAAGAAGCATCCTGGGATGGAATCCAGACACTCCAAGAGTTTACAGAGAGAAAAATCGATGACGGGACTACAGCCGTGCTGTCACGTATCTGAGCCACAGCAAACTTAGCAGAATTTCTAGAGACCATCTAGAAATGATCTCTGCTTATCCTTTCACTCACCTGACCATCTGACATCCATCCTGGGCCACTAGGTCTTGCTGGTGTCTGAACTGGTCCAGCCTTGTTTGGAAGGCATTGATGCTTAGTGTCGGAGCACACAGGAAGGACAGTGAATGAGAAAACTATAGTCATGCATCACTTAATGACAAGAATGTGTTCTGCAAAATGCATTGTTAGGCAATTTCATAATTATACAAACATCACAGAGTGTGCCTGCAGCTCCCGTAGGTGGTATAGCCTATTGCACACCTAGGCTGCATGCTGGAGCCTCTTGCTCCCAGCCTGCAGACCTGTACAGCGTGTGACTGTACTGAATACTGCAGGCAGTTGTGACACAATGCTAAGTATTTGTGTATCTAAACATATCTCAACATAGAAAAGGTGTAGTAAAAATATAGTATTATGATCTTACATGGAACTGCCACCGTATATGTGGTTCTTGTTGCCTAAAACGCCATGTTGCAGCACGGGACTGTACTTC
>NC_045444.1:125970042-126017282 GCF_002776525.5 Piliocolobus tephrosceles | reverse complement strand
GGTTCTTGTTGCCTAAAACGCCATGTTGCAGCACGGGACTGTACTTCTGTGGGTCAGCTTTACTCTGAAACGTCTGTGTCTGAACCTGTAACATTCAACCTGGACAGTGAAGAACTTAGTACAAAATATTTGTCCTGGCCAAACTTTGTTTTTCAGGTACACAGAGGCCATTGAGAATGTTGAATAATAACTGAAGTTGTGCTTCCTGTGGAGATGGTACTAAGAAATGCTGTATTCCAGTGTTTCCAACACTGATATTTGTGTATCGTTGTAAGGGGGTCCTGGACCCTATGCCAAGGACCCTGATTTGATCAGTTTCTTCATGTGAGGGCTGACTGTGGGGCCACACATTGTGATGAATCAGGAATATATATATTTTTTTCTTTTTTTTGGGGTGGAGTTTCACTCTTGTCGTTCAGGCTGGAGTGCAATGGCACCATCTCGACTCACTGCAACCTCCGCCTCCTGGGTTCAAGCGATTCTCCTGCCTCAGTCTCCAGAGTAGGTGGGATCACAGGCACCCGCCACCATGCCCAGCTAATTTTTGTATTTTTAGTAGACACAGGGTTTCACCATGTTGGCCAGGCTGATCTCAAACTCCTGACCTCAGGTGATCCACCCACCTTGGCCTCCCCAAGTGCTGGGATTACAGGCATGAGTCACCGTGCCTGGTCAGGAACTCTACTAAAAATACAAAAAAATTAGCCGGGTGTGGTGGTGGCGCCTGTAGTCCCAGCTACACGGGAGGCTGAGGCAGGAGAATGGCGTGAACCCGGGAGGCAGAGCTTGCAGTGAGCTGAGATCCGGCCACTGCACTCCAGCCTGGGTGACAGAGCGAGACTCCCTCTCAAAAAAAAAAAAAAAAGAAAAAGAAAAAAATTGAGTATTTATCTTATAAGCAACAATCAAACATGTGCTACTGCTTTCTTAAAACATTAAATGAGAATTCAGCAAAACTTCTCCACTCTGAAGTCTTCCAGATCAACCCTGGAGTCTAAAAACTCTGACCTAGAGAGACACCTTGAGTCAACAGAGACTGTAGGCATTGCAGTGGGCTGCAGAGGAGGCCAGGTGTCGTAAACAAACACATTTGCCAAGCCACCTGTTTGCTTGTGAGCACCAGGAGCAAGAGAGGAGCAGAGATACCCCAAAGTTCTGCTATGGCTTCATCCCTTTGCTTTATCTAAACGCAGTGGGGTTCGGCACGGCTGTTAAACACGAGGTGGTTTTAGAAGTAATGCAACATCCACTTGTTCCTCCACATGAGAGCTGTGATCCTGCTCACCCACTGTCTATATTTCAGCTGCCCAGGTGTCAGCTTATCATCTCTTTCCACAGCCTTTTCATCATTCTCAATGAATTCCAACATCTCCTTTTTACCACGGTTCACTGAAATCACAAGGCTCATGCTAGTTCTCAGTGTCAAATCCTCCATCTTCCACAGAAGTGCACCTTTCTTCCATTCTTCTTATGCAAATGTAACATTCTGTTCCAGTTCATTTTTCTAACAGTAACGTTTGTTTAATTCACAAATTAATTCTTGTAGACACAGCTGTTGAATGACCCTGATTGGAAGTGACTTGTCTTGCTTTATGTCCTAAGACCATCTTTTTGACCTCTATCCATCTGAAGGCAGCTGCATCAGGCCTTTCCTTTCGTATTCCGAATGGGAAGCTGCGGCCCCACTCTCTCCAGGCTGTCTGCGTCGCTGCTCCCTGTTCGCTAGCGCATTGGAGAGGGCAGCCAGGCCCAGGGCAGCTGTGACTGCAGCCGTCTTGCCCTCCTGTCTGTTTCAGCAGAGCCCATGCTGGCTTGGAACACAGGACGGACAGCTTCTCCTGGACCCTGGATCCTGCCCCTGACCTTGGGATGTCACCGTCAGCAAATCCCCAAAGGCTCAGACCGACGACTCCTATTAGGATTCTGTCTGCTCATGCTTTAATGTTTTTGACCTGGGAGAGATGAAGGCTTGTTTTTCCTGTGTCCACTGTGGGGACATCAGTGGGGAGCTGGCCCCAGCCCACGCCTGTGTTCTCCGTTGCTATTATTTGCAAGTTAATATGATGATTTGAGCCAAAATAAACTCAAGACAGGCTGCAGAAATTGCTGCAGTTATCTAAGCAAGTGGGTGAGGTGCATCTGATCAAGCCCTTACTGAGAAGGGCAGGTGCCCAAATCCTGACGTTTCCCACTCCTGCTTGGGGAAGGAGCCCTTATGGGTCACTGTGAGGATGGAGCGGGGCAGGGGGATTTCTGCCAGAGGCTGCTAATGGTGCGAGAGGTAGGGGCTCTGATCGTCCTGCCAGAGTTCACTGGAGAAAACTATACTTTCAGTGTTTGAGGGGCAGGATTCTGACCCTAAGGAAGGTGAGACGAGGCAGGAGTGAGGGTTGGGATCCTTCCAGCAGGCGTTCAGGGCCAGGCAGACATGTCCAGTGGGAGGCCAGGTCAGACATTAGTGGGATTCCATCTATCCAATGGGGTGGGTGAATGGGCTCACCTTTAAATGGGTGTCCTGTGAAGCCGGGATCATCCAGCCTTTGGGTGAGATGGAGCTGGGTGTGTTTTACTCTTTGCTTGGGTTATCAGAATTCCAGAGCCAAATTCTGGCCAATGCTTAGCACCTGATGGGTTTCATTGTTTGCTACCCAGGCTAATCTCATGTTTCTACAGTTACTTTCCATTCTCTGTTTCACTGTAGGAATCTCGATAAGCTTTAAAAATATTTTTCTGGCATAAGTTATTTTCCCATTTATGTGTTGCTGTGCACATTAGGCTAACTCTTTTTTTTTTTTGAGTCAGAGTTTCACTCTTGTTGCCCAGGCTGGAGTGCAGTGGCACGATGTTGGCTCACTGCAACCTCTGCTTTCCGGGTTCAAGCAATTATTCTGCCTCAGCCTCTTGAGTAGCTGGGATTACAGGCATGCGTCACCACACCCAGCTAATTTTGTATTTTTAGTAGAGATGGGGTTTCACCATGTTGTTCAGGTTGGTCTCGAACTCCTGATCTCAGGTGATCTGCCCGCCTCAGCCTCCTGAAGTGCTGGGATTACAGGCGTGAGGGCTCTTTTTGTATGTTTTATTTATGTGTCCAACTCAATGGTTCTTAACACATTCAGAGATAAATGTAACTGTCTTCATCTTTTTGTGCTGCTGTAACAAAATGCCACAGGCTGGATAATGTACAATGGACAGAAATTTACCGGTTCACAGTTCTGGAGGCTGGAAAGTTTAGTTTCAAGGTGCTATCAGCCTTGATGTTTGGTGAGGGCCCCATTCTGTACTTCCAGGATGGTGCATTGAACACTGCGTCTTCCAGAGGAGAGAAACACTGTTCCTCACGTGGCAGAAGAGTGAAAGAGCCAGGAGAGAACTCACCCCTGAAATACCTTTTATTAAGGCATTGAACTCACCCATAAGGGGACATGCTTATGGCCTAATCACCTTTTAAAGGCCCCACCACCCAAACCATTATATTGGCAGTTAACTTTCAACGTGAATTGTGGAGCAAACATTCAAAGCATAGCAGCAAGCATCACCCATTTCTAGAAAATTTTATCCACTCAAAAAGAAATCCTATGCCCTTTAGTTATCAACCTCACTAGTTTCCCCGCCCCTCACTAAGCAACTGCTAATCTACTTATGGGTATTTCTTTGGGAGTGGATTTCTTTCACTTAGCATGATGTTATCAAGGTTCATCCGTGTCATGGTAGTAGTCCTTTCCTTTCCATGGCCAAACAGCACTCCATTGTATGGGTAGATCACATTTTGTTCATCCATTTATCGGCTGAGAGGCATGGCTCTTTCCACCTTTGGCTGTTATAAATAATGCTGCTATGAACATTAATATATGAGTTTCTGCATGGACATGTTCTCATTTCTCTGAGTATTTACCTAGGAGTGAAATTGCTGTATCATTTGGTAATTCTCCGTTTAAGTGTTTGAGGAAGTGCCATGCTGTATTCTAAAGTGGCAGCACCTTGGTCCATTTCCACCAGCAATCGTAAAGTTTCCAGTCTCTTCACATCCTTGCCAACTCTTGCCATCCTTTATAAATCCTTTTAATTTCTGTCAGATCAGTAATAATATGTCTGCTTTATATTTCTGATTATAGTAGTTTGAGTCTCTCTCTCTTTTTTTTTTTTTTGGTCAGTCTAGCTAAAGGTTTGTAATTTTTGTTAATCTTTGCAAGGAAACTGGTTTTGGTTTCATTGATCTTTTTTTTCTATTATTTTTAAATTTTGTATTTCACTAAATCCCAGTCTAGTCTGTATTATTTCCTTCCCATTGCTTCCATAGGTTTTTGTATGTACTTTTTCCAGTGCCTTAAGTTGTTAGAAAAATTCGAGATATTACTACTTTTTAAATATAGTCACAGTTATAAATTTCTTTCTAATTACTGTTTTAACTATTTGAACCCCATCAGTTTTGATATGTTGTGTCTTTGTTTTCATTTATCTCAAAGTATTTTTATAATTTACCTTTTGATTTCTTCTTTTACTCTTTAGTTGTTTAAAAGCGTTTTGTTTAATTAACATGTATTTGCAAGTTTCACAAGTTTTCTTTACATTCTTGACTTCATTTCCATCAGGATCACAGAATATACTATTATTTCCATGCTTTGAAATTCATTGAGATTTGTTTATGGCCTAGCATATATTCTCTCCTATAAAATGTTCCATGTGCGCTCAAGAAGAATGTATGGTCTACTGTTGTTGGGTGTAGTGTTATATTGAAGTCTGCTAGATCTAGCTGGTTTATTGTGCCACTGAAATCTATTTCCTTGTTTATCTTCTACCTAGCTGTTACATCTATTGTTGGAAATGAGGATAAAATATCCAACTATTATTGTTGAATTGTCCAATTTGCCCTTCATTCCTGTTAAGTTTTTGCTTTGTGTATTTTAGTGGTATAGTGTGAGGTGCATATATGTGTATAATTGTTCTATCTTCTTAATGGATTGAGCCTTTTATTGTCACTATTTATGCCTAGAAACACTATTGTTTTAAAGTCTATTTTGTCTGATATTAGTATAGCCACTCTAACTTTCTTGTGGTGCTGTTTGCATAATATATATTTTTTCATCCTTTTACTTTCTTTTTCTTCTTTTCTTTTCTTGTATTATACTTTAAGTTCACGTGCACATGTGCAGATTTGTTACATACGTATACATGTGCCATGTTGGTGTGCTGCACCCATCAACTCGTCAGCACCCATCAACTCGTCATTTACATGAGGTATAACTCCCAATGCCATCCCTCCCCCTTCCCTGCTCCCCACAATAGGCCCGAGTGTGTGATGTTCCCTTTCCCGTCTCCAGGTGATCTCATTGTTCAATTCCCACCTATGAGTGAGAACATGCAGTGTTTGGTTTTCTGTTCTTGCAATAGTTTGCTGAGAATGATGGTTTCCAGCTGCATCCATGTCCCTACAAAGGACATGAACTCATCCTTTTTTATGGCTGCAGAGTATTCCATGGTGTATATGTGCCACATTTTCTTAATCCAGTCTGTCACCGATGGACATTTGGGTTGATTCCAAGTCTTTGCTATTGTGAATAGTGCTGCAATAAACATACGTGTGCATGTGTCTTTATAGCAGCATGATTTATAATCCTTTGAGTATATACCCAGTAATGGGATGGCTGGGTCATATGGTATTTCTAGTTCTAGATCCTTGAGGAATCGCCATACTGTATTCCACAATGGTTGAACTAGTTTACAGTCCCACCAACAGTGTGAAAGTTTTCCTATTTCTCCACATCCTCTCCAGCACCTGTTGTTTCCTGACTTTTCAATGATTGCCATTCTAACTGGTGTGAGATGGTATCTCATTGTGGTTTTGATTTTCATTTCTCTGATGGCCAGTGATGACGAGCATTTTTTCATGTGTCTGTTGGCTGTATGAATGTCTTCTTTTGAGAAATGTCTGTTCATATCCTTTGCCCACTTTTTGATGGGGTGGTTTGCTTTTTTCTTGTACATTTGTTTGAATTCTTTGCAGGTTCTGGATATTAGCCCTTTGTCAGATGAGTAGATTGCAAAAATTTTCTCCCATTCTGTACATTGCCTGTTCACTCTGATGGTAGTTTCTTTTGCTGTACAGAAGCTCTTTAGTTTAATTAGATCCCATTTGTCAATTTTGGCTTTTGTTGCTGTTGCTTTTGGTATTTTAGACATGAAGTCCTTGCCCATGCCTATGTCCTGAATGGTATTACCTAGGTTTTCTTCTAGGGTTTTTATGGTATTAGGTCTAACATTTAAGTCTCTAATCCATCTTGAATTAATTTTCCTATAAGGAGTAAGGAAAGGATCCAGTTTCAGCTTTCTACTTATGGCTAGCCAATTTTCCCAGCACCATTTATTAAATAGGGAATCCTTTCCCCATTTCTTGTTTTTCTTAGGTTTGTCAAAGATCAGATGGCTATAGATGTGTGGTATTATTTCTGAGGGCTCTGTTCTGTTCCATTCGTCTATATCTCTGTTTTGGTACCAGTACCATACTGTTTTGGTTACTCTAGCCTTGTAGTATAGTTTGAAGTCAGGTAGCGTGATGCCTCCAGCTTTGTTCTTTTGGCTTAGGATTTTCTTGGCAATGCGGGCTCTTTTTTGGTTCCATATGAACTTTAAAGCAGTTTTTTCCAGTTCTGTGAAGAAAGGCATCGGTAACTTGATGGGGATGGCATTGAATCTGTAAATTACCTTGGGCAGTATGGCCATTTTCACGATATTGATTCTTCCTATCCATGAGCATGGTATGTTCTTCCATTTGTTTGTGTCCTCCTTTATTTCACTGAGCAGTGGTTTGTAGTTCTCCTTGAAGAGGTCCTTTACATCCCTTGTAAGTTGGATTCCTAGGTATTTTATTCTCTTCGAAGCTATTGTGAATGGGAGTTCATTCATGATTTGGCTCTCTGTTTGTCTGTTACTGGTGTATAAGAATGCTTGTGATTTTTGCACATTACTTTTGTATCCTGAGACTTTGCTGAAGTTGCTTATCAGCTTCAGGAGATTTTGGGCTGAGACGATGGGGTTTTCTAAATATACAATCATGTCATCTGCAAACAGGGACAATTTGACTTCTTTCCCTAACTGAATACTCTTTATATCTTTCTCTTGCCTTATTGCCCTAGCCAGAACTTCCAACACTATGTTGAATAGGAGTGGTGAGAGAGGGCATCCCTGTCTTGTGCCAGTTTTCAAAGGGAATGCTTCCAGTTTTTGCCCATTCAGTATGATATTGACTGTGGGTTGGTCATAAATAGCTCTTATTATTTTGAGAAATGTTCCATTAAATATCGAATTTATTGAGAGTTTTTAGCATGAAGGGCTGTTGAATATTGTCAAAGGCCTTTTCTGTATCTATTGAGATAATCGTGTGGTTTTTGTCTTTGGTTCTGTTTATATACTGGATTACGTTTATTGATTTGTGTGTGTTGAACCAGCCTTGCATCCCAGGGATGAAGCCCACTTGATCATGGTGGATAAGCTTTTTGATGTGCTGCTGGATTCGGTTTGCCAGTATTTTATTGAGGATTTTTGCATCGATGTTCATCAGGGATATTGGTCTAAAATTCTCTTTTTTGTTGTGTCTCTGCCAGGCTTTGGTATCAGGATGATGTTGGCCTCATAAAATGAGTTAGGGAGGATTCCCTCTTTTTCTATTGATGGGAATAGTTTCAGAAGGAATGGTACCAGCTCCTCCTTGTACCTCTGGTAGAATTAGGCTGTGAATCCGTCTGGTCCTGGACTTTTTTTTGTTGGTAGGCTATTAATTATTGCCTCAATTTCAGAGCCTGCTATTGGTCTATTCAGGGATTCAACTTCTTCCTGGTTTAGTCTTGGGAGAGTGTAAGTGTCCAGGAAATTATCCATTTCTTCTAGGTTTTCTAGTTTTTTTGTGTAGAAGTGTTTATAGTATTCTCTGATGGTAGTTTGTATTTCTGTGGGGTTGGTGGTGATATCCCCTTTATCATTTTTTATTGCATCTATTTGATTCTTCTCTCTTTTCTTCTTTATTAGTCTTGCTAGTGGTCTATCAATTTTGTTGATCTTTTCAGAAAACCAGCTCCTGTATTCATTGATTTTTTTGGAAGGTTTTTTTGTGTCTCTATCTCCTTCAGTTCTGCTCTGATCTTAGTTATTTCTTGCCTTCTGCTAGCTTTTGAATGTGTTTGCTCTTGCTTCTCTAGTTATTTTAATTGTGATGTTAGGGTGTCAGTTTTAGATCTTTCCAGCTTTCTCTTGTGGGCATTTAGTGCTATAAATTTAGTGCTACACACTGCTTTAAATGTGTCCCAGAGATTCTGGTATGTTGTATCTTTGTTCTCATTGGTTTCAAAGAACATCTTTATTACTGCCTTCATTTCGTTATGTACCCAGTAGTCACTCAGGAGCAGGTTGTTCAGTTTCCATGTAGTTGAGTGGTTTTGATTGAGTTTCTTAGTCCTAAGTTCTAGTTTGATTGCACTGTGGTCTGAGAGACAGTTTGTTGTAATTTCTGTTCTTTTACATTTGCTGAGGAGTGCTTTACTTCCAACTGTGTGGTCAATTTTGGAATAAGTGCAATGTGGTGCTGAGAAGAATGCATATTCTGTTGATTTGGGGTGGAGAGTTCTGTAGATGTCTATTAGGTTCACTTGGTGCAGAGTTGAGTTCAATTCCTGGATATCCTTGTTAACTTTCTGTCTCGTCGATATGTCTAATATTGACAGTGGGGTGTTGAAGTCTCCCATTATTATTGTATGGGAGTCTAAGTCTCTTTGTAAGTCTCTAAGGACTTGCTTTATGAATCTGGGTGCTCCTGTATTGGGTGATTATATATTTAGGATGGTTAGCTCTTCCTGTTGAATTGATCCCTTTACCATTATGTAATGACCTTCTTTGTCACTTTTGATCTTTGATGGTTTAAAGTCTGTTTTATCAGAGACTAGGATTGCAATCTCTGCTTTTTTTGTTCTCCATTTGCTTGGTAGATCTTCCTCCATCCCTTTATTTTGAGCCTACGTGTGTCTCTGCATGTAAGATGGTTCTCCTGAATATAGCAAACTGATGGGTCTTGACTGTTTATACAGTTTGCTAGTCTGTGTCTTTTAATTGGACCATTTAGTCCATTTACATTTAAGATTAATATTGTTATGTGTGAACTTGATCCTGTCATTGTGATATTAGCTGGTTATATTGCTCGTTAGTTGATGCAGTTTCTTCCTAGCATCGGTGGTCTTTACATTTTGGCATGTTTTTGCAATGGCTGGTACCGGTTGTTCCTTTCCTTGTTTAGTGCTTCCTTCAGGGTCTCTTGTAGGGCAGGCCTGGTGGTGACAAAATCTCTAAGCATTTGCTTGTCTGTAAAGGATTTTATTTCTCCTTGACTTATGAAACTTAGTTTGGCTGGATATGACACAATCTCTCAGCATTTGCTTGTCTGTAAAGGATTTTATTTCTCCTTCACTTATGAAACTTAGTTGACTGGATATGAAATTCTGGTTTGAAAATTCTTTAAGAATGTTGAATATTGGCCCCCACTCTCTTCTGGCCTGTAGAGTTTCTGCCAGGAGATCTGCTGTTAGTCTGATGGGCTTCCCTTTGTGGGTAACACGACCTTCCTCTCTGGCTGCCCTTAACATATTTTCCTTCATTTCAACTTTGGTGAACTTGACAATTATGTGTTTTGGAGTTGCTCTTCTTGAGGAGTATCTTTGTGGCATCCTCTGTATTTCCTGAATTTGAATGTTGGCCTGCCTTACTAGGTTGGGGAAGTTCTCCTGGATGATATCCTGCAGAGTGTTTTCCAACTTGGTTCCATTTTCCCCCTCACTTTCAGGCACACCAATCAGATGTAGAGTTGGTCTTTTCACATAATCCCATATTTCTTGGAGGTTTTGTTCATTTCTTTTTCCTCTTTTTTCTCTAGACTTCTCTTCCCACTTCATTTCATTCATTTGATCTTCAATCATTGATACTCTATCTTCCAGTTGATTGAGTCGGTTACTGAAGCTTGTGCATTTGTTACGTAATTCTCGTGTCATGGTTTTCATCTCTATCAGTTCATTTATGGCCTTCTCTGCATTGATTATTTTAGTTATCCATTCTGCCATTCTCTTTTCAAGAGTTTTAGTTTCTTTGCGCTGGGTACATAGTTCCTCCTTTAGCTCTGAGAGGTTTGATCGATCAAAGCCTTCTTCTCTCAACTTGTCAAAGTCATTCTCCATCCAGCTTTGATCCGTTGCTGGTGATGAGCTGCTTTCCTTTGGAGAGGGGAGATGTGCTCTGATTTTTTGAATTTCCAGCTTTTCTGCCCTGCTTTTTCCCCATCTTTGTGGTTTTATCTGCCTTTGGTCTTTGATGATGGTGACGTACTGATGGGGTTTTGGTGTGGGTGTCCTTTCTGTTTGTTAGTTTTCCTTCTAACAGTCAGGACCCTCAGCTGCAGGTCTGTTGGAGTTTGCTTGAGGTCCACTCCAGACCCTGTTTGCCTGGGTATCAGCAGCAGAGGCTGCAGAAGATAGAATATTGCTGAACAATGAGTGTTGCTGTCTGATTCTTGCTCTGGAAACTTCGTCTCAGAGGTGTGCCCAGCCGTGTGAGGTGTGAGGTGTCGGTCTGCACTTAGTGGGGGATGTCTCCCAGTTAGGTTACTCAAGGGTCAGGGACCCACTTGAGCATGCAGTCTGTCCATTCTCAGATCTCAACCTCCATGTTGGGAGACTCACTGCTCTCTTCAAAGCTGTCAGACAGGGTCATTTACATCTACAGAGGTTTCTGCTGATTTTTGTTACTTTCAATCTATATCGTTGACCTAAAGTGTGCCCTATGTAGACAGCATATCATTGCTAGATCTCTTTTTTCTTTTTGTAATCATCTGACCATCTCTTCCTGTTGAAAGAGTTGTTTAATCCATTCAAATTTACTGTTGTAATATGGTTGGATTTATGTCTACCATTTGGATTTTTGTTTTGTGTATTTTATGTATTTTTTGTTCTTCATTTTCTCTTTACTGCTTTCTTTTTCTTATATATGTGACTGTTTTCACATATATGTGACTTTCTCTCTACATATGTGGCTTTTTTCTAATGTAACATTTATATTTTTAATCTTTTTTTTGCTGTAGTTTCAAATGTTGCTTTCTTAGTGGTTGCCATAAGCCTTACCATATACATATACATCTTAACAGAATCACCTTCAAATTTATGGTAGCTTAATTCCCATTAGATGTAGAAACATTTCTCTCTCTCTCTTTTTCTTTTTGAGACAGGGTCTTACTCTGTCACCCAGGCTGGAGTGCAGTGGCTAAATCATGGCTCACTGCAGCCTTGACCTTCTGAGCTCAAGAAATCCTCCCACTCAGCTTCCCAAGTAGCTGGGACTATGGGCGTGTGCCATCATGCCCAGCTAATTTTTGTATTTTTTGTGGAGATGTTTTTTGCCATGTTGCCCAGGCTGGTCTCGAACTCCTGGACTCAAAGAATGACCTGCCTCAGCCTCCCAAAGTGCTGGGATTATAGGTGAGAGCTACTGCACTTGGCCAAAATACTACTCATATATATTATATTTTTCCTTTTTTTGTGGTATTATTTTCATGCAGATTACATCTATAAATGTTACTCACCCAACAGTACACATTGTTGTTATTAACTGATACAATTTTATGTCTCTTAATAAAGCTGAGAGGGAAGGAGAGCAAGTATGTATTTATAGCTTTTGTTATGTTAACTTTTTATTTACTATTTCTGGTACTCTTCATTTGTTCCTATGGATTCAAGTTACTCTCTGGAGTAATTTCTTTAGCCCAATACAGCTTTGTTTCCACCCACCTCTTTTGTCCTGTTATTGACAAGTATATGACATTTCCATATGTTATGCACCCCAAAGTACATTATATACATACCATTTTATACAATAGTTTTTTTGTTTTTTAAAGAAAGTTATCAGAAAGAATATACAATTACCTTTTAAATCATTTAAGATAAGAAGGGAGAAGTAGCATGCATTTTACTGTCTTTTATAGTGGCGTAATCGTATTTACTGGTGCTTTTTTTAAAGTGTGAATTTGAATTACCAACTAGGGTCACTTGCTTTTAGCCTGAAGAACTTTCTTTAGTATTTCTTGGCTATGCTACCCACAAATTCCTCAGGTTTTACTTGTTTGGGAATGTTCTTATTTCATTTGAATTTTTGAAAGATAGCTTTGCTGCAAATATAATTTCTGGGTGACAGTTTATTTCCTTGAGAATTTTAAATATATCATCCCATCACCTTCAGTCCTCCATTGTTTCTGATGAGAAGTCAGCTGTTAATCTTATTGTGGTTCCTTTGTAAGTGATAAGTGGCTTTTCTTTTGTTGCTTTTTCAAGATCGTCTTATTTTCTTTGACTTTCAGAATTTTTACTATGATGTGTTCATTGTGGATCTCTTTGTGTTTCTTTTACTTGCAATTTGTTGAGCTTTTGGATGTGTAGATTGATGTTTGTCAATATATTTGGGATTTTTTTGTTATTATATCTTTGAATATTTTTTATGTTCCTCTTATTCTCTGTCTCTCCTTCCCCTATCTCTACCCTACCTCCAGTTTCTGTTACTCTAATTACACATATGTTGGTGCACCTAATGGTCTTGTATATTTCTCTGAGGATCTGTTTATTTTACTTCATACTTTTTTCTCTTTGTTCTCCATATTGCATAATCTTAGTCGGTCTGTCTTCAAATTGGTGATTTTTTTCTTCTCCCAGTTTAAGTCTACTATTGAGACCCTCTACTGAAGTTTTTAATATCAATTTTTGTAGTTTTCAGAATTTCCTTTTGGTTCTTTTATTTAAAAAATTTCTATCTATTGATATTCTCTCTCTGATGCAACATTGTTCTTATATCTTTATTTTCTTTTTGCTCATCACCAACCTGGGAGCTAGCCCAGGCTAGGCCAGGTGCATGTGTAATAACCAAGTGGAGTAATGTATGCTCCCCAGATCTTGATAGCTTAGCATGCAGTGTAATATTTGCAGGCACACAGACTACTGCTGGTCCAGCTGAGGCTCCCAGGCTCTGTCCCCACATGGAAGCTCCTCATGGCAGGGGCCTGGCCACCACAGGCTGTGGCTCCTCCACTCCTTCCTTTGGAGAGATGATCATCACTGTGGGAAGAGACAGCTGGAGGGAGAGCTGCAGCTCCTCAGTGCTTTCTCCCAGAAGCCACATGCACCTCTCCTTTCCATGGCCCTGTGGCCAGGGTTAGCAGCCAGCAGTGCAGTCTGCAGAGGCCGGCACAGAGGGGCTCAGTCTCCATGCACCTGAGCGAAGGAACTGGACACTTGGAGCATTGTCTGCATCCACTGCACTGACACTGGGCACCACCACGGTAGGCCTCCAAGTCTGGACACAGCCTTCTTGAATCCCCCTGTTTCTATGTAATGATGAAACGAGGCTATTCATGCTGAATTCTCCCTGCTCAGGACAGTGCCTCTCTCCTGGTGACTACCAGCAGGGCAGAGGGTGGTGTCTATTCTATTGTGAGGAAATACTTTTGCTTATCATTGCAGTGGGAGTGGGTTTTTACAGCCTGGTGGGGCAACTGGTGGGTGATCATCCTAGAAATCTTCTTGTAAAATCATCTTCACGCCAGCACCACATCCCTGCTCAGCCCTGATGACTGCACAAGGGGCTTTCCTTGCCTTCAGCATGTGCTGCTGTGAACCTGCCTGGTCCTCAGTATGGCTGCCACTCTCAGTGGGGTTGGGGTCCTGGGTTGGGGTCATGTGTCCAGCTCTGGGGAGGCTTACAAAGTGGGGATGGACTCCCAGGCAAACAGCTTGCCCTGGCAAATTGGACAGTAAATGTGACTGGGTACAGGGTGTCCATCCTACTTCAGGTGCCCCCCATCCAGGGCTGCTGACCGGGGAGGAACTGGACTATCAGGGAACAGGTGCAGTGGCAGGAGCCCCTCTGTCGGTTGCCACACCCTGCTGGCCCCATGATCCGTGGAGGACTGAGCCTCTGCTGGTCCCCTGGGCTCTGTCCCACCCAGGTCCTGAGCCTCTTTGTTCCTGGTTGCATATGGAGGGGTATTGTCAGGAAGTCCTGGGATGCCCGAGAGGCAGGTTTGTGTGCCAGGTGGATGGTGCAGCAGTGTCAGGCCTGTCATGCGTGTGTCATACATGTGTGTTACTCATGGAGTCACAGAGCTGGGGAGGAGGACCCTAGAGTTCTTCTTGTCTATCTGCCCCTTCTGCAGCTGAGGATACTGAGGCTCAGCACAGGGACGTGCACCTCAGAGTGACTCAGGTGAGAGGGCATTGATCCCAGGTACCGAGCAGGTTGGCGGGTTCCAGGTGTCACCAGCAGCACCTGCTCCTCGGGTAAGGCCCCAGCCTGAGGGCAGAATTGACCTCCCCCAACCCCACCAGCACTTGGTGGGCCTCCTGCCAGCCCTTGTCACAATCTGCCTATCCAATGGTCCTCCATAGAGTATGAGAAACAGAGCTTGGCTCAGTGCCATCTTGCCTGACCTCAGAGGACCCAACGGTCCAGACTGGAGATTGTGGGCTCCAGGATAGCACAGCCACCTCCCACCCTCTTCCAGTTGACCCCAAGCTCTTGTTTAAATCCTTCAGGAGACAGGAAGCTCTCTGCCTGCAAGTCTCACAGTTCACGTGCTGGAAAACACTGATTAAAACCTTCTACTCAGCTGTTCTCTGACACTGAGACCCCAGCCCACAGCCCCCTCTTTGGAATGCCAGCACATAGTGCCTGGACCAGGGCAGGCTCTCAGAAATAGTGGTTGAATGATGCGCCCAGAAAAACCATTGTGGTCTGTGGCCATGCCCAGCCCTCAGCTCCCTGCAGTTCCTCAGCCTTCCTTCCTGGATACGTCCCTGCAGGACCGCCCCTCAGGACGGAGCCCACAGGTGCACACCTGCCACCTTGACTCTGAAGATGTTCCTGAAGTCACCACCAGATAGAGCACCTGTTGGAGTCTGAAACGTTTCCCGCTCATCCCCGCTGTGCTTTGGGCCAACAGTGACTTTAGCATTGACTCAGCAAAGGAGAGGGTGGCCTGTTCCTGGGCCAAAAGGAATCCAAAGACTCATGGATTTCATTTTTTTCCAATAACCAAGTATCTCACACATAGAGACAAATGCAGAAGGCAGACGTCACTCACCTGTGCCCACCACCAAGAACTAACCAGACTCGCAGTTCAGGGAGCACCCTGGCCACCCCTGTGCCATGAGGCTTTGAGGCTTTCCCAGGCGGTGGTGGGGTGACCTCCAAGTGCAGGTGCCCACAGCTGGGCAGTGTCCCCGTCCCCTGTTCTGGCCGTCTGGGGACATAGGGATCCGGCCCGAGGGGGCCTCGTGTGTTTCTCCACTTCCTTGGTGTGGGTCCTTCGGAAAAAACAAGGCTGAGCACCCGCCTCTGTGCCAGCTGCTGCTGTTCCTTTTGTTTTCGGTTGTTTTTGTTTGTTTGCTGTGGCTTGCCTGGCTGTTTAGGGAGACTGTTGGCATTCGCTCCAGGAAATCCTCTCTGGGATGGAAGTACTTATTCACGCAGGCGGCTGGATCGAGGGAAGTCAGATTGCACAGTTTCCAGCAACTCCGCTTGGTTATGATTAATGGAGATAAATCTGCCCAAGAGAAGCTAAATTTAGCCAAAAGTTGAGCCCCCTGCTTCCGCCCTCTGCCCTCAGGCACAGGCAGAGTGTGTGTGTCTGTTGGCCAGAGCCCAGATAACATCGAGAGGTGGAAAACAATCCCCAGAAATCTGAAAAATGTTGAACAAGGAAAGAAAATGTTCAATCCACCAAAACAAACAGAGATACAATCTCACCCCCCTTGGTTTTTGTACCACTGGGTTTAGGGGAAAAGAAAACAAGAGACTGAATTAGAGAGATATGCATTAAAAACACACACAAAGATTGAAGACAGGAGCAGAGTGCTCCCACACAGGGTCACGGGGCTTGAGAGACCTGCGACCCTCAAGTGCAAGGTCCTGGTGGGGCAGGGCAGTGGACAGGAGGGAGGCCAGGTTCCCCCGGGGCCACGCCAGGTGCCCCTCGGCCCTGGCTTCCCTCCCTTCATGTGCCGCGTGCTCACCTTTTTCTCTTCCCGACCCTGACTGTTTCGATAATCTTCAGGCTTTCAGAGTGAGTTCATTACTCCTGTCATTTATCCCACAAAGATGCACTGTGCTGGGCACAGGCAGGACCTGGGCCTGCAAAGAGGAGTAAGATGGTCCCTGATCCCCAGGACTCGAGACTGCTGGGAGGGCGGCTCAGATGGGGGTGGGAGAGCTGGAGGTGGCATCTGGGCTGCCCTCTGGGTCTCCAAGCACGTTCTGGTGTTGCTGGGCTCTGCGAGCTAGGGGAACCCTGCTGGCATGCTGCTCGTTAAGATCATGCTTCTGGTGGCTTCTGTGTCTGGTTGGAATGCTGGGGGGCAGGCACTGGGGAAGCATTAGAGCCCACGATTTGGGTCCTTCTTGTTTTGATTTCGGGTAGTACACCCTTAGGAAACACTTTGGGAGCTGCAAACACCCTACAGATGAAGTGTTTTATTATTTTTAATAACTGATCATGAATTCAGGGACCATGAACCATCCACCTGAAAAGTCAGTATTGCAGAAAGTTTGAAGCATTGAACTCACATTCCAGGAGTGCTGCGTCACTGTGATGGGATCTAGGGTGTGACCAGTGAGCAGCAGAGGGGCACAGTGAGAAGTGACGAGTTCCTGAAGTTCCCTCTCCCCAGGGGCACTTGGGGGCTCTTGGTGGGTGCTCCAGTAGGGCCCTGGGGGAGGACACACTGATGTCCCCTTGCCGGTGGGGTGGAAATTGTCCCTTCAGGGTGTGCAGGGCAGATACATCCCTCTCTTAATAAATGGTGATATGGCAAAGCTCCAGTGTGAGGCACCGAGGGGTGCTGGCTTCTAGGAGGATTTGTGTTTGGGGAGTCCAGAGCTAGGCCTGAAAAAATCTGTGACTCTAAGACATTGCACCTAGGCCAGGAGTTGCAGCTCCCTGAGAGCTGGTGTCTGACCCAGCAGGTCACCCAACTCCCAGGGGACCACAGGCGGTGGGTGCAGGAGCAGCAGGGACCCCCAGCTCATGGCTCCACTCCTGGAAATCAGTGCATGGGGTGGAGGAGCTGCTCTTCTCTTGCCTTTAAAATAGAAGAAACTGTCTCCTCCAAGCAGAAAGGGTAACTTTCTATGGATTGGCCGTTCTCTCTGCTCTCTCCCTTTCCACAAGCTCTGCCTGTGGGTTTCAATGAGTTATCTGTTCCTGAACAAAAATGCAGCTCAGAGTGACCTTCCTTTTCTCTTGTAGAAACTTTAATCTTTTTATACATTTATGGTAGGCAGAATTCTAAAGTGGCCCAAAGATTTCCACCTCCTGGTGTACCTGCCTTGGATTATTTCCTCCCCTGGGATGTAGGCAGGACCTGTGTAATACATTACATGGCAATGAAGATTTTTCACAAATGTAATTAAAGTCACTAATCAGCTGGCTTCAAGTTCACCAAGAGGGCAACAATTTGGGTGCTGACTGAAATCACCTGAACGCTTCACGTCTGATTTGAGGGGTTAGAGACAGGGAAACGAGGTACTCAGGGTCAGAGACTTGTGCTCCTGTGGCCTGGAGGAAGCTGCGCTGTGGCCTGTAGTAAAATGAAAACTAAATTAAATTAAAATTAAATTTAAAAGCGTTTAATTGGGCAATGAACGATTGCGAACCGAGCAGCCCCCAGAATCACAGCAGATGCACAGAGACTCCCGTGCAGCCACGTGGTGGAAGAAGATTTATAGACAGAAGAGGGGAAGTGACGTACAGAAATCGGCAGTGAGGGACAGAACGGCCGGATGGTTACAGCTCGGTGTTTGCCTCGTTTGAACAGAGTCTGAACACTCAGCAGTCTATGAAGTATGGCCGCTGGGATTGGCCAAGACTCAGCTATTGCTACAGGCAGGTGCATACTCCTAGATTAGGTTTTCAATCTTGTCTGAAGTTTTTTTTCTTTTTTTTTTTTTTTTGAGACGGAGTCTTGCTCTGTCGCCCAGGCTGGAGTGCAGTGGCGCCATCTCGGCTCACTGCAACCTCCGCCTCCCGGGTTCACACCATTCTCCTGCCTCAGCCTCCCGAGTAGCTGGGACTACAGGCGGCCACCACCACGCCTGGCTAATTTTTGTATTTTTAGTAGAAATGGGGTTTCATCGTGTTAGGCAGGATGGTCTCCATCTCTTGACCTCGTGAACTGCCCGTCTCAGCCTCCCAAAGCGCTGGGATTACAGGCGTGAGCCACCACGTCCAGCCTCCTGTCTGACTTTTAAGCCAGGTTACGGTTCATTCACAAGTACTCAAATATAGAAGTACAGAGTCCATCGCAGGCCATATTTAGTTTGCTTTAACACCTGGCTGAGGAGACCATGAGCCAAGAAGCTGCAAGCAGCCTCCGCAGATCAGAAGCAGCCCAGCTGACAGCAGGCGAGAAATGACCTCAGTCAAACAGACGCAAGGCAACAAATGGCCAGCATCCTGAATAAGACGGAAAGGGATTCTGCCCCCAAACCTCCTCACAGGAGGCAGCCCTGCCACATCTTGATTTTGGCCTTGTAAGACCCTAAGTGGAGAGCCCAGCCACGTGGTGCAGAATTTCTGACCCGTAACACTGTGAGCTAATAGAATGAGTGTTGATTAAGATGCTAAGCATGTGACCATTTATCACTCAGTAATGTATAACTGTTACAAAATGCAATGCAAATCTATGGCACCCAAATTAGAACGATCAAACAGCAAAAAAAAAAAAAAAAAAAAAAAAAAAAAAAAGTGAAAACCACTGGTAACGAACCATCTAGACAATGACTATTGTTAATATTTTGCTGAATAGTCCTCCAAATATGTTGTATGTTTCATTTTCTCTCTGCCACTATGTACGACAGAATTATGGAGCTGTAAGTGACATGAATAAACTGCATGTTTTAGCATTGTACAGTTTGGTAAATGTGGTGAGTGTTTACATCTATGCCGCCTTCACCGCACAGGATGGCGACCATGTCCGTCACCCCAGGAAGCCTCACACTGCTCCGAAACCTCCTTCTCCCACCCTGTCCATCCTTCTGTCACTATACATTAGGTTGCACATCCAAGAATTTTGGATCAGTGCAGTCACACAGCGTGCACGCCTTTCGTTATTTTTCAGTCTTTTAAAAATCTTTGTGTTTAATTGTGGATGGTTTCTGTTGCTGCTTTTAGGTGCAGTAATTTTTTCACCCACAACCTTAAATCTTCTGTGGATCCCGTTCTGTGTACTTTTCATATCAAACATTGCAGTTTTCATCTCTAGAATTTTGATTTGGGCCTTTTTAGTGTCTTTAATGCTCTATTTAATGGAACTATCTTTCCCCTCACCCCTTGGACATATGGAGCTGTAAACAAAATATAAAATTCTAAGCCCCTGACCTGACGAATGGACCCTCCCTCCCCTTGGCCAACAGAATTCCCAAGTTAATCTGAAAAACTAGTTCAGGCTGTGGTGGGAAGGTGGGGGTCAGGCATGCCTCCTTCTACCCTCCTCCCTTTTTAATTCAGGCACAGCTGACCAGCATTAACATTAAAACAGAGACCTTCAGATTTCAGATCTTGAGACAAAACCAACTCTGTAGCAGTAAGATACCAAATTCCAGCCTGACTCTAGTATAGCATCACTTGACAGATTGCAGGCCCTGGAAGAAATGGAAGTATTTTACCCCAAAATATATTTCCTTGACATATTTTGAAATGGCCCTGCAAAGCTGTGTCTTGTGGGGAAAGTCTACATTCGGTAGAGAATCCTCATTCTTTTCTAGGTCTTTTCCCTGGTCGGGGAGAAAACCAACAGGCTGGCACCTTTTCAGGTCTGATAAGAGCTCTGAAGCCTGCTACTTGGAGGCTTCATCTGCATGACACAACCGTGGTCTCCACAACCCCTTATCTTAACCCAGACATTCCTTTCGACTGATTCCAGGTCTTTAGCTAATAACTCTCCACCAATTGCCAATCAGAACATCTTTGAATCTGCCTGTGACCTGGAAACCCCTGGTTCCAGTTATCCCTCCTTTCCAGACCAAATCGGTGTACGTCTTACATGTATCAATTGATGTCTTATGTCTCCCAAAAATGTATAAAACCGAGCTGAGACCCGACCACCCTGGGTGCATGTTCTCAGGATCTCCAGGTGCCATGTCACCAGCCATTGGTCATTCATATTTAGCTCAGAAAAATATCTCTTCACAACTTATAGAGTTTGAATCTTTTTTTTTTTTTGAGACAGAGTCTTGCTCTGTCGCCCTGGCTGGAGTGCAGTGGCGCTATCTCAGCTCACTGCAACCTCCGCCTCCCAGGTTCACACCATTCTCCTGCCTCAGCCTCCCAAGTAGCTAGGATTACAGGTGCCTAACCACTACACCCAGCTAATTTTTGCATTTTTAGCAGAGACGGGGTTTCACCATGTTGGCCAAGCTGGTCTTGAACACCTGACCTCAAGTGATCCACCGGCTTTGGCCTCCCAAAGTGCTGGGATTACAGGCGTGAGCCACCGCACCCAGCCGAGTTTGAATCTTTTTGTCGACAGAGCAAACGTCGTACAACTACCTCAGCGGCCTTGAATCGTGACCCTGCGATTCGTGCCCACCGAGGTCAGGTTCCATTGACTTTTCTCATCATGAGAGATCACATTTTCCTTCTTCCTGGCAGGCCTGGGCATTTTTAACTGGATCCAGACATCATGAGTCTTACCGTGTGGGGTGCTAGGTATTTTTGCATTCCGATAAATATTGGTTTGCTCACACATGCTCTGATCTCTGCACTGTCGAACTCTCGAGTGGGTCCCATCGTGGAACTTGGTGTTGACCTGTGTGCAGCTCTCTCCTCTGTCACAACACAGCCCCCTCCCCAGATGTTAGACTCTGCCTTCTCAATCCAGGGAGTCCTGCAGGCTGGGCCCTCTGCAGGCAGTATGCAGGGCTGTGACGTGGCTCAGCTCATCTTTGTTTTCTGTTTCTCAAGCATAACGTCCTTCATTTCCTCATGTCCAGAGTCCTGAAAAGTGTTCTTTCCTATGTTGTGTCTATTTTGTCTGTTGTTGATTCAGACACATGGGTAACTCTGGTTCCTGTTATCCCATCTCAGCCACAGCAGAAATATTGACGTATGTTTTGAAAGAGATAGACGTATACCAGGCTTCATGTTTTGAAACCTGACCATGACGCCTGGAAATTCAGTTTTTGCTCCTCTAAGGGTTGTAAGATCATATCAACAAACCCGTGCTCTTGGCAAAGCTCCGCTCCTCACCAGAGGCCAGCAGCGAGGCAGGAAGTTGCCTGCACTGACTGTGAGAAGTGGCTCCAGCTCTGATAACGGTGGTCCCAGACGGTGAGCTCCTCGCGGGGGTGCAGACCAGGACTGGCCTGGGGAGCCCTCCGGAGTCCCGGCTGCTATAACAGCAGAGGTGTCCCCAGGGGCTTTTATTTCCAACAATGCTTTGGTTTTCCTCTCACATTTTTTCTTACAGGTGAGCTCCAAGATCTCCAAAATGTTTTTCCAACTCCAGGAAGAATATTCCTAGTATTGACAAGGGGGTCACACTGTCTGCTTATAGTGAACCTGAAGTATCCCCACCTTTCCCTGCCTCCTCCACAGGGCTGCCCTGTCATCCACACTCCAGTCATTGCTGCCCGGCCCCTCCTCAACCCTGCACCCCCTCATGTCCTGATCTGTCTCTCTGTCTTTTTTTTTTTTTTTTTTTTGTGCTGGAGTCTTGCTCTGTCACCTAGGCTGGAGTGCAGTGGTGCAACCTCAGCTCACTGCAAACTCTGCCTCCTGGGTTCAAGTGATTCTCCTGCCTCAGCCTCACAAGTAGCTGGGATGACAGGCACCCATCACCACGCCCGGCTAATTTTTGTATTTTTAGTAGAGACAGGGTTTCCCCATGTTGGCCAGGCTGGCCTCGAACTCCTGACCTCAGGCGATCCGCCTGCCTAGGCCTCCCAAAGTGCTGGGATTACAGGCGTGAGCCACTGTGCCTGGACGCTCTGTCTCTTGAATGGGACAACCATGTGCCTCAGACCCGCACACACCTGGCCCTGGCTGTGCCCGCTGGGGACACCCCTTCTCAGTGAGTGATGCTCACCCTTTCCCTCCACAAGGAGTCCTCACACTCTGATCAGTGTGAAGCAGTCAGCAGATCAAACCCAGACAGAACAGTCTTCCGAGACTGGAAAGTGAGTGGGATTTGGGGGCAGAGGTCGCAGAATCAATGTCATTAACTTAGCGGGTGGCGAGTTAAAAAGGCACCCCATGGGCTTACCATGACTTCATTTCATATAGCCTGTGCAACAACCCTCATCTGTGTTCTGGACAAGGGCATCGGGGGACAAAGGGCTAAATATCAGAGGCACACAGCTGGGAAGCATCAGACCTGAGATTTGGTCCTGGGCTGTCAACCACCCTCTCTAGGGCGGGACTTTGGGCCTAGTTTCCCCATCTGTAAATGTAAGCCTGCGCTGGAGGGCAGCCGTAGAGGATTCACTGAGATAGACCAGAGACAGTGCGGCATTTATGGGAACTCTGTTTTGTGAGTTGCAGACCCCACAAAAACCAGTGACCACACCCAGGGAAGGGTTTGTACATTCCTGCCTCCACCAGGGATCGTCCAGGCCACTGAAGTGACCCAGGTCCACGAGGTCCAGCAGCATTTCCTTCAACACAGCAGTCTCCAATCCTTGCCGCTTCCCACTGTGGGCGGCAGCCAGTTCTCTTCTTGCATCCCCTGCCTCTTCCTGCAACCTTGGCTTCTCCAGCAGTGTTAATGACCTCCATCAACGGGAGACTTGGAACTCACTGCCACGGGCAGAGCCCAGACAAGAGGCTGGCGTGGAAGCTAGGACAGTCGGGGTCCTCAGGGAGCATGCCGGCAAGGGGAGCAAGTGGGTCCAAAGTGGGCTCCACGGATCACAGGGCGAGGGGCTGCACAGCAGGCCTGGAGAACCGCACTCGCGAGTGGGCAGGTCTGAGAGCTCAGGGGCCTTCTCCGGGTTCCCTTGTTCATTCCCTCATTCCCCTGATGAGCGACTGTCATGTGCTAGGCAAGAGAGGGGTCAATGGGAAAGAGAGAAACCTCTGCCCCTGAGACCTTGCATTGCAAAGGGTCATGCAGACAGCACACGGGGAATGCATAGGAAATAAAATGACTCTGGATCTGAGTGCCCTGAAGCAGTAAGGAGGGCAGGGGCTGGGGAGGCAGGCAGGGGGCACACCATGCAGCTGCAGCAGCCAGTAGAGGCCACTGACAGGGGACCCGAGTCTGAATCCAAATGGCGGGGAGGAGGCAGCTGCACACAGCTGCAGGAAAAGCCTTCTGGGCAGAGGGAAGAATGATGCAAAGAGGCAGGAATGAGACCAAGATGGTGATGGGATAGGAGGAAGTTCTGTGGCCAGATGGGAGGGCCCAGGCAGAGGCGGGTGGGTTGGCAGGAGGGAGCAGAGATCTGAGGCTCAGGGTGGTTGGAGGCCCTGGGGACTCTGTGAGCAGCGAGGATGCATGCTCTCACTCATGGTTTTAAAAGTTCACTCTGGTACCAGTACCATGCTGTTTTGGTTACTGTAGCCTTGTAGTATAGTTTGAAGTCAGTTAGCATGATGCCTCCAGCTTTGTTCTTTTGGCTTAGGATTTTCTTGGCAATGCGGGCTCTTTTTTGGTTCCATATGAACTTTAAAGCAGTTTTTTGCAATTCTGTGAAGAAAGTCATTGGTAGCTTAATGGGGATGACATTGAATCTATAAATTACCTTGGGCAATATGGCCATTTTCATGATATTGATTCTTCCTATCCATGAGCATGGTATGTTCTTCCATTTGTTTGTGTCCTCTTTCATTTCACTGAGCAGTGGTTTGTAGTTCTCCTTGAAGTGGTCCTTTACATCCCTTGTAAGTTGGATTCCTAGGTATTTTATTCTCTTTGAAGCTATTGTGAATGGGAGTTCATTCATGATTGGCTCTCTGTTTGTCTGTTACTGGTGTATAAGAATGCTTGTAATTTTTGCACATTGATTTTGTATCCTGAGACTTTGCTGAAGTTGCTAATCAGCTTAAGGAGATTTTGGGCTGAGACAATGGGGTTTTCTAAATATACAATCATGTCATCTGCAAACAGGGACAATTTGACTTCTTCTTTTCCTAACTGAATACCCTTTATTTCTTTCTCTTGCCTGATTGCCTTAGCCAGAACTTCCAACAAAATGCAAATCAAAACCACAATGTGATACCATCTCACACCAGTTAGAATGGCAATCATTAAAAAATCAGGAAACAACAGGTGCTGGAGAGGATGCGGAGAAATAGGAACACTTTTACACTGTTGGTGGGACTGTAAACTAGTTCAACCATTGTGGAAAACGGTGTGGCGATTCCTCAAGGATCTAGAACTAGAATACCATTTGACCCAGCCATCCCATTAGTGGGGATATACACAGAGGATTATAAGTCATGCTGCTATAAAGACACATGCACACGTATGTTTATTGTGGCACTATTCACAATAGCAAAGACTTGGAATCAACCCAAATGTCCATCAGTGACAGATTGGATTAAGAAAATGTGGCACATATGCACCATGGAATACTATGCAGCCATAAAAAAGGATGAATTCATGTCCTTTGTAGGGACATGGATGCAGCTGGAAACCATCATTCTCAGCAAACTATGGCAAGAACAGAAAACCAAACACCGCATGTTCTCACTCATAGGTGGGAACTGAACAATGAGATCACTCCGACACAGGAAGGAGAACATCACATACCAGGTCCTATTGTGGGGGGAGGAGGAGGGATAGCATTAGGAGATATACCTAATGTAAATGATGAGTTAATGGGTGCAGCACACCAACGTGGCAGATGTATACCTATGTAACAAACCTGCACGTTGTGCACATGTACCCTGGAACTTAAAGTATAATAATAATAAAAAAATGTTCACTCTGGCTGCAAGGTTGCCAGGGGAGATGAGGCAGAGTGAGGGGCACCCTCATATGCCTGATGCAGCAGAGAGGACGGGTGCTTTGTTCTACCACTGTTTCCCAAACTCTTTTGTAATGAAAATTAAGTGAGTTGAACATATTAGTCTCATAACGAGAGTGAACCTGTCTCATGGGCCACAGAAGAAACCTTGCTTTTACATCTCTCCAGGGTCGGGACTGCCCATTGAAAACCCTCTCTGAAGTTCCTGCTGCAGGCCGAGACAGCCGGCCACACCCAAAGCCATCCCACAAACATGGCACCTGCTGTGGTCCCAGCATCCTTCCCCTGTGCTGTCCAGAACAGAAGGAAACAGCACACCCAGGAAATCTTCCAAATGAGCTTCATTTATAACTCACTGTGCTAAAAACTGGAATTCTCTCCAGCTTCAATTTGAGCAATTGTGTGATCACTTAACTACAGCAGTGAAATCAAATGAGAGAAAATTCAATATTAGCTCATAAGAGAGATGGAAATTGGGTTTCTGGATCAATAGGAGACACTCTTTAAATCACAGTGACAAAAATATTCTACTTGCACTGTCTGGAAATCAAATAAGATGTGACAATTTAGTAATAAGATCCACACATTATATAATATACATTTATAAAACACTATCCTAAAAATTGTAATCTTATTAAGTCTCTGTTTGAGATATTGTGTAATCACTTACATAATAGGAATAGAACTAAAAGAGAAAAAAATCAAATTCATTTTAGCAGTCAAAATTCTGGCTATGTTTCTGGGTTATTTTAGTGAGTTTATTAGCAATAATAAAGATACTGTAATTACACTAGTTATAAATAGGATAAAATGTAAGTAACTCACATAGGTTATTTAAATACTCTGAAGTTATAGAACATTATCTCGGAATTATAAGCAGTTTCCACTTTAGCCATTGAATAGTCACTTAATAGCAATAAAATTAAAAACGAAAAAAACAGGCTGGATGCAGCAGTGACTCCCTCCTATAATCCCAGCATTTTGGGAGGCTGAGATGAGAGGATCCCTGAAACCCAGGAGTTTGAGACTAACCTGGGCAACACAGCAAGACTTCATCATTCCAAAAACATTTTAAAAAATTAGCTGTGTGTAGTGTTCCACACCTGTCGTCCCAGCTACTCAGGAGGCAGAGGTGGGAGGATTGCTTGAGCCCAGAAAGTCAAAGACTCTAGTGAGCTATGATTGTGCCACTGTGCTCCAACCTGGGAAGGAGAGCAAGACCCTATCAAAAAAAAAAAAAAAAAAAAAAACAACAACAACAACAACAAAAAAAAAAACAAAACAAAAAAAAAACAAGAGGATAAATAAAAATTACTTTACAGAGAGCAAAGTGTCTTGCCATAGTTCTGGATCTTCAGAAGTGGGCTCGCTGGAAGGTGGGTCACTTGAAAGTGACTGACCTCTGCTGAGACGCATTTCTCTGCTCCCCAGTGGAGGAGGTTCTGGGCCAGGGACATCCTTTCAGGGGAGGCTCGTGGGCCGTGTCTCTCTCCTCTTCTGGAATCGGGGGAAGGATAGAGTCTTCTTCCCAAGAGCTGCCCCCCGGGGACTCTCAGGACCCTCTTATCTGACAAGAGAGGATGGAGCTGGGGCAGCGGCACCCCTTTCCTGCAGGATAGTTGGATCAGAGCAGCCCAGGGGACCCCCAATTCCATGGGAGGGTTGGATCAGGGCAGCCCAGGGACACCCCGATCCTGTGGGAGGGTTGGGTCAGGGCACCCTAGCTGAGGGGCATAGGAGCTGAGGCTTGCCATCTGGGTCAAGCTCTGAGTAGGGCTGGGGGGTCTGGTGGAGGCTGTTGTTCTTGGGCCTGATCCTGGGAGGGGCTACACCTTGATCCCTGGGCCCTGACACCCCACCCACGGGGGCCTGGTGTTCCTGCTCCTCTGGGTCCCATCATCCCCATGGTTCTCTGCTAAAAGCACCATAGCAGCATCAGGGATGTGAGGATGCCTCAGGAGCCCCTCGATCCTTCCTCCATAATTTATCTCAGAGCGCATTCTCTTTCTTAGGCTGTGCAGGTGCCTCTCAGCCAAAAGTGCTCTCAACTCATTCCCATGAGCTTTTCTTGCAGGGAAAGTAAGCTGCCTTCCATGATGGCCAGGGATTCTCTCCAGTGTTTCTGGAGGATTGGCTGGCATATTATATTTTCCCTGTGCGGTGATCTTGCCATGTGCCCTGGAGAGTCCCCTCTGCCCTCACGGGGCAGACGCTCTCCATCAGTATCTGCTGAACACTCTTTTCCTTGGTGCAGGTCGGGGGTCAGGGAGGGAGAATGGGGGACGTGGGGATGGGGACTTGAGCTTCCAGGCAGCTGAGCCTCTGATCTAGGGTTTAAATAAACTGTGTTTAAATGGTCGCATTCTACCTTCAGATAGTATCATACAATTTTATGCATACTGTAAGATCCTTACAGAATGTTTCAATTTCTGTCTCATCTTCTGTGCTATCATCATCCTTTGTTTTACTTCTACCTGTGTTATAAACCCCACAGTATATTATAATTATTTCAATTGTCAATTGCATTATAAAAATATTTAAGAAAAATTTATTAATTTCCCAATAGTCACCATTTTTTTATACCTTTGTGTAGACTGAAGTTACCAGCCGATAATACTTTCTATAAACTTTTTTTCTATCGCATGTGTAATTGCAGAATATATTTTCTGTTTTCTACTATGGCAAGGGACCACAAACTTAGTGACTTTAAGAAACCCCACACAGTTGTTATATTACAGTTATGTAAGTCAGAAACTGAAAATGCATCTCACCGGGCTAAGATCAAGGCATCAGCATGATGCACTCCTTTTTAAATGTTCTGGGGGAATCTGTTGCCTTGACTTTTCCAGCTTCTAGAAGTCACCCATATTGCTTGGATGCTGCTGCCCTTCCCCTATCTTCCAAACCAGCAACCTTAGGCTAGGTCTTTCTCACAATGCCACTTCACTGGTTGTTTCTTCGAATTAACACTTTCAGTTGTGAGGACACTTGTGACTGCATTGGGCCCACCTGAGTATTCCCAGATAATCTCCTTCATTTAAGGTCATCTGTTGGCAACCTTAATTCCATCTGCAAACTTAATTCCTCTTCTTCATGTAAACTAGTATATTCACAGGTGTTGAGAATTAAGATGTAGTATCGTTGGAGGTGGCATTATTCTGTACATCATAGTCAGTCTTTCTAGAGGTTTGTCATATTTTTTATCTTTCCAAACATCTCTTTGATTTTCTCTACTGCTTTCCTGTTTTCAATTTTACTGAATTCAGTTCTTCATTATTTTCTTTCTTCTCCTTTTTCTTTCTTCTCCTTTTTTTTAGTTTAGTTTGCTCTCCTCTTTTATAGGATCCTGAGCGAGGAGGTTAGATTTTTAATTGGATACTTTGCTTCTTTTCTAGTGTATGCATTCAGTGCTATACATTTCCCTCTCACATGGCTTTTGCTCTGTCACAAACATTTTGATATGTTGTATTTTCAGCTTTTTTTTTTGAATATTTTGTTTTTTTTTTAAAAAAAATTCCTTTGAGAATCCCTTTTTAACCTATGAACTATTTTTGAGGGTGCTGTTTGGTTTTCAACTGTTTGGAGAATTTCCTCTTATCTTTGTGTTACTGATCTTGAGTTTGATACCACTGTGGCGGGAGAACACATTCTGCATGATCAATTCTCTTACTTTTGGTGGGATTTGTTTTATGGTACAGGATATGGTCTATTCGTACTATGTGTTCCTTGGACACTTGAAAGTATATTCTGTTGTGATTGAGTGGAGAGTTCTGTAAGTATCAATTATATCTTACTGATTAATGCACTTTGAGTTCTTCCATATTCTTGCTGACTTTTTGTCTCATTTATCTATCAATACTAGCGAGAAAGGTTTTAAAGTCTCCAACTCTAATTGAGAGTTTGTCTATTTCTTCTTTCATTTCTATCACTTTTTGTTTAATGTATGGTATAGCCTTGTTTTTGGTGCATACACATTTGGAATTGCTGTTTTCTTGAGCAATTGACCTTTTATCATTATTTAATGTCCCTCTCTGTCTTTTGAAATTTCTTTGCTATGAAGTCCACTTTAATATTTATGTAGTTACTCCTCCTTACCTTTAATTAATGTTTAGATGATACATGGTGTTTATTATTTTATTTTTAACTTTTCCATATTGATGTAAATTTTTATAGTCAGCTTATAGTTGGGTCATAGCTTTTTAACTTTCAAGCTTTGTCTTTTAATTAGTGTTTTGAGACCATTTACATTTACTGCAATAATTGATATGCGAAGGCTATGATTTCCATTTTTGTTATCTGTCCTGATTTGCTTTTGTGTTTTCTTTTTATTGTATTTCCATGGGTTACTTAAACATTTTTAGTATTAATTTTTGATTTATCTATAGTGTTTTTGAGTGTAAATTTTTGTATAGCTTTTTTAAAGGATGTTTTGGGCATTACATTATATATACATAAAGTCACAATCTACTGGTGTCATTGTTTCAAGTAAAATATAGAAGCCTTATCTCCCTTTACATCACTTTATCTGCTTTCACTTACAATGTAGTTGTCTTAAGTATTCTGTCTGTATACATTTAGAACCATATCAGAGAATTAGATTTTTTTCTCAAATTGCCAAACACAATTTAGAAAACTCAAGAAGAAAAGGAAAGTCTGATGTATTTACTCCAATTTTTGATTTCGCTTGTCTATTCTTTTTTCATTCCTGATCTCCAAATTTCCTTCTTTTATGTTTTCATTTCCGTTTAGAAAGTTTTGTTTAGTCATTCTTTTAGACTGCATCTGCTGGCGATACATTCTCTTGTTTGCTCTTCCTCTGTAATGTCTTGATTTCCCTTTCATCTCTGAAGGTTACTTTTACCAAATATAGGACTCTAGATTGGGAGTTCTGTTCTTTCAGTATAAAAATGTTTTGCCACTCTGTTGTTGTTTTTTATTTTTTGGTCCCCATGGTTTTTGATGATAAATTCACTTGAATTGTTTTCTCCTGTAGGCAATACTTTTTTTCTGTCTATAAACTTTCACATTTTTTTCTTTGTCTTGAGTTTATAAGTTTGACTATGATGTGTCTTTGTTTAGATTATTTTGAGTTCATTCTTTTTGGCATGATTTCAGCCTCTTGACTCTGTAGTTATATCTTTTGCTAAGTTAGGAAAGTTTGGGGCACTATTTCTCCAAGCACCTTTTTTAGTCCCACCATCTTCATCCTGTCTTTCTGGGGACTCCAGTGACCCCAGTGTTAGATCTTTAGTTATAGTCTCATAGGTCCCTGAGGGTCTACTATTTTTTTTTTTTTTTTAGTTTATTTTTTTCCTGTTGTTCAGATTAGGTAATTCCTATTGTGCTATCTTCCAGTTCATTTATTTTCCCTTCTTGTCTCCTCCAATTTTCTGTTGGGCTTATCTACTTATTTTTGTAACATTTTAGTTATTGCATTTTTTTAAGCTCTAAAAGATTCATTTGGTTATTCTTTGATTTTTTTTTTGGACATGGTCTTGCTTTGTCACCCAGGCTGGAGTGCAGTGGCACGATCTCAGCTCACTGCAGGTTTGACTTCTGAGGTTCAAGTGATCCTCCTGCCTCAGCCCCCAAGGTAGCTGGAACTACAGGCATGCGCCACCATATTCGGCTAATTTTCGTATTTTTTGTAGAGGTGAGGTTTCGTCATGTTGTCTGGGCTGGCTTCGAACTCCTGAGCTCAAGTGATTCACCCGTCACAGCCTCTCAAAGTGCTGGATTACAGGTGTGAGCCACCGCACCTAGCCTTTGAATCTTATATTTTATTGCTGGGACTTCATATTTTGTTTGCCAAAACTATTTTTAAATTTATTTCAAGCACACTTGTAATTGTTGAATATATTCATAATGGCTTCTTTAAAAATCTTTGTCAGATAACTCTTAGACCTGTCATCTCACTGTCGGCATATTTTGATTTTCTTTTATCATTCAGTTTTAGCTTTTCCTGGGTCTTGTTATGGGAAGTGATTTTCAATGAAAATTCATACTTTTTTTGCATTATGCTCAAGAAACTTTGATTTAAATCTTCTGTCTTAGCTGACTTTCTGTGATGCTTCTTTTGCAGGGAAAATGGAGAGGTTGCCTTAGTATTGCCAGATGGAGTTCCAGCTCCCCACTAGATCTTTGCTGGCACCTCTCTGTGTCAGTGGTAGTACTTACTTGATGTTTAGAAAATTATTTTATAAATGACACATCAGTTAGGATCTTTACAACCTTAAGTAACAGAAAATCCACTGACATGATTTGAATGATCAGGATATTTATCATTATGTTGACAAGAATTCCAAAGTTACGTAGTCTCAGGATTATTCTTTCAGCTCGGTAATGCCATCAGGTTCTGTCTCTTTTTATCTCCCTGCTATGGAAACTCTCAGCCTTATGCCCACATCACACTGGTCCAGGAATCATGTCTCCATTCCACGTCCAAACAAAGGGAGAAGAGCAGCACTGGGGATCTCTCCCCTCGCATCCATCCTTTTTATTAGGAGGAAAAGATTGTTGCCAGAAGTCTTCCTGCAGTTCTCTGCTTACATCTTTTTTGGCATAGGGATGTCAATGTCATAGGCCCAACCCTTGTACAAGGAAGTCTGGAGAATGAGTATCTGATAAAGGGGATTAAGATTTTGCAAGATCGGCTAAAAAGCATTATAATGTATCAACTGAAATAAGCAGAACAATGTACTCTCCCTAAGTATATGGGATCTCTTCCTACTTCCTGACCCAGTGGGCCATCTCTAGGAGGGAAGAAGAAATGAAGTTGGGAAACAATTGTTGGGAGGCAAAAATCCACTGGCACCATCAGCAATGTACTCATTCTACTTTGGGAACAATTTCTGTGTCTATTATCTCTTCTCCAACATCAAAACCTAACTACATACCTAACTAATCCCTTCCACATTGGAGTGCTTGAGCACACAGTGCATACTTCAGTAGACTGTACTTGCTCTGATTGTGGTCACTTCAGGTGGGTCATCATGTAGATGTGTATTCTAAACCTCAGCATTAATTTCCATCCCGAGACATGATGCAAGGAGGCACCTCCAAGGGCAGTGGGTGCAGGGATAGTCAAGGAAGGACGCTTCCTTCCCACAGGATTTATCCTGACTTTCCTTTCTTAGGTCAGTCTGAGGCATACCACGCTGTGCAGGTTTACATGAAGCCAGTTGTTACATGAACGTAACAAAAGAATTACGTTCATTACTCCCCTCCTTATTTGTCTCCCTATCAGCACTGACAAGGGCATCCATCATTTATTCTCCCCAGCTGTGTCCAGATGTCTCCACGAGTAGGATTCAAGAAAGGCAAACAAAGGCGCATTCACCACTCTTGCTGCTGATGCTGAAAGAGGCTTGTCAACTGAGATTAGAGGGGGAGTTGCAAGGCAGAGGAAACAGATGGGGAAATGAAAGGACTCAGAGAACAAGAAAAGTGCCAGGGAGATGCAATGGGAGGAGGCGCTGGGACATACGGAGGATGTCTGGGGAAGAGATGGAGAAGGAACAAAACAGAACCACCTGTGAAAGGCCAAGGAACCTGTTCATCCTCTTCCCATCCACCCAACTCTGCATATAAATTTCTTACAGAGAGGACAGAACTTTCAAAGGATACAAAAGGAGCAGTGTTCAGGGTCAGGAACAACAGTACAATTTTATTGTGAGAAAAAATATACTTATAAGAAAAATAAAAATATAAGAAAGTTACTGACATTTGAAGGAAAAGGAAGATTTTGCCCAAATGTTGCAGAGGACTGCAGTATCTGGTCTGTGTTAGGTGGAATGCCCCTAGCAAGACCCTTGGAGGTGATGACTCCCTGCCACCCAAGTTAATGACCTGGAGGTGATGTTCCAGGAGGTGATGACTCCTGGAGGTGATGCCCCTATCTCTCAGAGTTGATATCCCCTGGAGGTGATGCCCCTATCTCTGAGAGTTGATATCCCCCAGAGGTGATACCCCCATCCCTCAGAGTTGATATCCCCTGGAGGTGATGCTCCTCGTAGGTGATAACGTGTTGGAGTTGATGCCCCCTGGAAGTGACGGCTCCCCCAGGGTTGATGTCCCTGGAAATGACTTTCCCTGAACTTGATGTCCATGGAAGTGATGTTCCATGGAGGTGATGTCCCCCTGGAGGTGATGCCCCCTCAGAGTTGATGTCCCTGAAGGTGATGTCACCCTGGAGTTGATGTTCCTGCAAGTGATGTTCCTTAGAGATGATTCCCCCTGGAGGTGATGCCCCCTGGAGGCGATATTCCTTAGAGGGAATGTCCCCCCGGAGGTGATGTCCACTGGAGGTGATGTTCCTTGGAGATGATTCCCCCTGGAGGTGATGCCCTCTGGAGGCGATATTCCTTAGAGGGAATGTCTCCCCGGAGGTGATATCCACTGGAGGTGATGTTCCTTAGAGATGATTCCCCCTGGAGGTGATGCCCCCTGGAAGCGATGTTCCTTAGAGGGAATGTCCCTCCTGGAGGTGATGTCCACTGGAGGTGATGTTCCTTGGAGATGATTCCCCACTGGAGGTGATGTCCCCTGGAGATGATGTCCCCTTGGAGTTGATGTTCCTGGAAGTGATGTTCCTCGGAGATGATCCCTCCTGGCGGTGATGCCCCCTCAGAGTTGACGTCCCTGGTGGTAATCTCCCCCTCAAGTTGAAGTCTTAGAAGTGATATTCCTTGGAGATGATTCCCCCTGGAGGTGATGTCTACTGCAGGTGATGTTCCTTGGAGATGATGTTCCCTTGGAGATGATGTCTCCCATCAGAGTTGAGGTCCCTGAAGGTATCTCCCTGCTGGAGATGATGTCCCTGGAGGCAAGGACCTTCACAAGTGAAGCCCCCTGGAGGTGATGCCTTTGACCAGCTACTAAGACGAGGGAGTGCTGGCCTCCATGTGCCATGCGACTCATGGTAGACCTGCTTCTGGTTGGGCCCTAGCATTACCTGGCTTCATGCCCCGGAAAGTCAGTTCCTCTCTCTAGTATCCCACCCTTCTCTGGAACATGATGGGTGAATGTTAGACGTGTGATTTACAACTGGCCCCTGCCACTCTTTTCAGCAGCTGCCCTGCCCATGCTGCACAGTGCAAACCTCCCAGTTAACATCCTTGTCTTGCCCCTGTCCACCTCCATGGCCCCTGCAAGCAGGAAGCTTCACTTGTTTGAGACCATGGAGCTCTTCGCTGGGCTCCCAGCTGAAGCCACCATAGGGCTCTCCCTCCTTGCCTGGAGCCCTTCCTGCTCAGGCATGAACCTTGGCTCCACTTCACTTGCCAGTGATCCTGGATCTCGGAGGCCATGGGATCAGCTAGGGAGTAGTGAGGACCTAAAGTGAGACCGCTCAGTCCTCATGCAGTCACTGGACTAAACCAACATCTCATATTACATCAACAACATGGTACCTGAATGGAGAAGCTGAGGAAGCTGGACTTTCCTTTTTCCTCCTTAACCACAAGGTCGTGAACATGAAAACTGGAGCTGACCAGAGTGTCAGGGAGTCCTCTAGTTTCAGAGATGCAGGAAATCCAGCCAGTCAGGGCTGGGACCAGTCAGAGGCTCCTGGGTTCCTGAAGCCACAGGAGTGTGCTCTAGAATTGCAGGCCAGAGTCCAGGTCACACAACCTCCTGGCAGATAGGGCCAGTTGTTGGAGGAGTCAGCCCTGTGGGGACTGAGTCTATGTCCACCCAGCTGTCAGCACTAGGATGGAATGATGCCTATGATCCCAAACAGCCCTGCCGGCTCATGCCATCCCCATTTGACAGACTGTTGTGGATTAAATTGTGTCCCTTCCCCCAAAATTTATGTGCCCTGATCTCTGGTATCTGTGAATGTGACCTTTTTTTGGAAATAGGATCTTTGCAGGTGATCCAGTTGTCAGCCTAAATAGCAGACAGAGAGGATCTCTAAGCGAAAATGATGTTTATTCAGGAGTAAGTTTTGCAATAGGAACATGGTGGGCATTTTCAGGGAGGAAAAGTAACATAAGAGTTTTAAGAGGAGAAATGAGGAGGATTACCCAATTGTTTTGAAACAATTAGCCTTGGCTCCAAGGATCAATAACAAGAGTGGACAGGCAGTTGCTGGCCAGATGTCCTTGCAGAGGACTTTTCTCTGTGTGGTTGCTGTGGCCTTTGTGCAAGGCTGTGTTTTTTGCAGAGTATTTTTGATAGCTCTTCTCTTCAAGCATACGTGCATGAGAACCCTCCCTTCATGTCCCGCCCACGTCCATTTGTCGGGGCTTGACACAAGTGACTCCATTTGGATTCTGACAATTTTCACAAGTTAAGATAAGGTCATTAGAGTGGTCCCTAATCTGATTAATGACCTTATGGAGAGAAAAATTTGGACACAGAGATACACACACAGGGCGAATGCCATGTAAAGATGAAGGCAGAATTCTGGGTGGTGGGTTTATAAGCCAGGAATGCCAAAAGGGACCAGCAAGCTGCCAGAACCTAGGAGAGAGGCCAGTAGCAGAGTCTTCCTGACAGCCTCAGAAGGAACCAACCCTGCTGACACCTTGATCTTGGATTTCTGCCTCCAGAGCTGCAAGGCAGTAAATTTCTATTATGTGAGACATCCAGTTTACGGAACTGTGTTACGTCAGTCCCAGGACTCTAACATGCAAAGACCCTGAAGCACAGGGCCACCGTGTGTCCCAGGCAGTTGGAGCGGAAGGAGCAGGTGCCTCCCACTCATGCCACACTGACAGGAGCTGGTAAGACGTGGGGTCAGGTTGCCTCACTCCCTCCAGGCATCATCTCCTGGGTGAGCTGTAGACCCAGGGATCCGTTCCTGTCCTTGTTGCCTGTCCCCTGTGAGCTAAGTCTGGCTCTCTGACCTAACCTCTGTCAGCATTTTTGTAAAACCATCTTTTGTGAAAGTCGGAGACACTGCAACTGTCATGGTCCCTCTTCTGAGGCCCAGTAGGTGGGTCATGCTGATGTTGGTGCTGCACAGTCCATTACTGTGAACGTTCCTGAGTCCACCCAGGAGCAAGGCTCACGGTTCAGTTCTGGGTGTGCTGAAGGGGATAAAGCAGGCTCAGCCACCCTCATGGGAGCCTGGGTTCTCCCGCAGAGACAGAGCAAAGGGAGGGGCTACACAAAGGTGGACATTTAAAGGAGTTTGATGCTGCAGATGAGCTTTAAGGCTCTGGGGTCAGAAATGAGTGTGGGACTCACCCTGCTCTCCTGGAATACTGCAGAGATAAATGCAGACCTGTACTAATGTGGGTCAGTGCAGAGGCCATGCCTAGCACTGTGGGTACCTGTGCTAGGTGTGTGCACGCACATGCCTGGCTTCTCTAATATTGGATGCACCTGCACCTTGGAGAGATCCTGGCTCACAGGCCAAACAGCAGGAGGAGATGGAGAAATGGCCTCAGGTCTGGTGACAAAACACCAGGGCAGTGGAAGACTGGAAGGAAACGTTTCTTGTAGACACTGGGATAAAGCCGTATACTTCCTTTGCCAATTTCCTTTTTAAGGCAAGGGAAACAGAGCCAGCTGTGAGCCTAACACAGCAGGAAATGCTGCTCAGGTACCAATGTCATTTACATCAAACTCAGTGGGATCAGTATGGGCTTAGGTTGTCAAGGGAACCTAAGATCCCTTTTGCCACCCAGAGCCTGTTCAGAACAGGGGACACGTAGTCCTGAAAATGGTAAAATTATCATAGGATCAAAGAGCAACTTGTGCAAAAAGATCTCTCTTCTTCAAGGGAAAAGTCAGACTAGACTGATAGACAGCTGGGAATCTAGCTCTGGTTTGATTCTTAGATGAAGGAGAGCCCATGGTAAAAATCAGAAAAGAGACCACATTAATTTTCAGGACCAAAAAAGTCGGAAAAAAAGAAAAAAATAACTTTTTCTGAACAGAATGTTCTTGGTTGACACAGGATGCCTGTAAGTGAGACCAGCCTGGAAGGCAAGGTTGTGTCATGCCTGGAAGCCAAAGTCCCTGGGTAGTCCCAGCACCTCTTTTAACTGCTGGGCAACATGGGGAAGGCACGTGGCTTTCCCGGGTCTCCCTTCCCTCCCCTGTGTGCTGGTAGACTGCAGCAGGAGGGCCTCTGATCTGCGGGTGCCGAGGTCCCAGACTCTCACCAGGTGGAGCCAGGCTCTGCCTGATCGGGGAGGAGGCTGCAGGATTCTCATCATCACACTGAACTGGAAGGAGCTGGGCCAGCAAGGAATGGCCTGTTTCTCAGCCGGATGGTGAAGAAGTAAGGCAGTCTGAGAGGCCTGCTTGACACTTTTATCCATTTTGCTACTGAGATTCCCAATCAGATTTTGTTTTTCAAAAGTGTTTGTGCTGAGGGTTTGACAAATATGAAATTAATCAGAGTTCAGTGGTGCAGCTGACATGAGCTCTCTGTGAAAACCCAAATCTTGCCTAGGCACCAGTAGACATCAATTTAAAAATTATAATACAAAAGCAGATTGTGTTCCAAATCCCTACAAACATGCCTGAGAATTGTTTTGTGGAGAAAGTCATACAGTTTTGATGACAGACAAGAGGACGAGAAAAAATCGAGAAGGATGCCATGTCAGGAGGGAAAGACTCCTTGTCATAAACGTATTAGTTCACCCCACATTAACTTATAAAATCAATGCAAATCTAATCAAAATCCCAAAAATGTAATAGAAAAAAAGAGAGTTTTCAGAGGACGTCAGCAAGATGGCTGATTAGAGTTACCTACAGCATCCCCTGCCCCACGACACACACAAAAAGTACCAACACAACAAATAAGCAACTGTTTGTCAACCGGCGTGACTGAAGAGGTGCACTGGAGAGCACCAGGGGCGTGGAGCAACCTGTGGAGCACGGAAGTCCAGGATAGCACCGTAGAGACAAGAGCAAGGCATCCTGCTTCTGCTACCCTGTGTCCCCCACCTGGAACTGGCTCAGAGTCAGGGCAGATTTCTTCTTATGGGAAACGGAGATCCACAGCAGTCCCCATTGCTTTCACAAACACCAGCAATCCTTGCTACGGGAAGGGCCCCCAGTCCTCACAGGCCCCAAATCTGGTTTGGAGAGTAGCTGGGACCTTTTCCAGTTACATTACCTGAGTAGGAGCCTGCACTGAGTGCCCCCAACCCTGTCACCTAAGCTGCTACAACTCAACACCATCTTGAAACTGAACCCACTAGTAGGGTCTGCCCTGTTCTGGGTAGCAGGACATCTTGAAACTGAACCCACTAATAGTGTATGCCCTGTCCTGGCGTGAGTAGCAACCAACTATATCCATCCTTCAGGCCCTGCTGTCATTCTACCACGTTCACACAGGTGCCTGCAGTACCTTGACCCCAACTGCCCAGAGCCTAGCCCAGACAGAACAACTGAGACCCCACCTAGCATCTGAACCCATGTGGCACACCATCCCTTCCCACCAGGGAACAGGTGGGCCTGCACAGCAGGGCAGCCATCCAACAGCTGGCTAGTCACTTCACCTACACGCACCTGAAATGCATAGCCAGTCAGCCCTCTGAGCTTATGCATGTCTCTGCATAGATCAACAGCCAGTCCTGCAGTGACCTTGCCCTGCTGGGTAGATTGCTATAAAGCCACTGAGCCCTACTGCATCCACATGTACCTGGCCCAGTATCCAGTCCACCAGCAGCCCTGTTTCCCTAAAGAGACAGTACATACATAGTTGCCTGGCCAGCCATGCCCATGCATGCCTGAGTCTGGTATTTAAGTCAGCTGGTGGCAGTCACTTTTTCTCTCTTCCAGAGAACCCAATGGACAGCTTTTTGGCCCTCCATATCCATATGTGCCCAGCCCAACAACCAGCTCAGCACTCCCTCCCCCAGCAAAATCACACCACTACCATCACAAACTCCCATAGCCTATGCCACTGAGGCAATCACGGACCTTGATGATGAAGATTACTATAAGATATGAAGAAACTATATGAAGACTATACTACTAAGTCCACCCAGAACCAAAGCCAACACCCTAGGACGTATCTACAGGAAAATGTCTTTCCCTTTGAAACCTACTCCATAAAATTGGAAAAAGGGGCTATTCCACTAGATGCACAAATATCAATGTAGAAACATGAAAAGGCAAGAAAATAGGACACCTGCAAAGGAACACAATAAATCTCCAGTAACAGACTCCAAAGATAAGGACATTTGTGAATGCTTAAAAAGAATGTAAGATAATGATCTTAAGGAAACTCAGTGAGCTACAAGGGAATACAGATAAATTAATAAAATAGTTTTTACAATTTCATGATTGGAATGAGAAATTCAATAAAAAGACAGATAACATAAAAATAACCATATAGAAATCTCGAAGCTGAATAATTCAATAAATGAAATTAAAAATACAATTGGGATTTTCAACAACAGACCAGATCAAGCAGACAAAATAATTTCAAAACTGAAAAACAGGGCATTTGAAATAACCCAGTCAGAGGGGACAAAAATAAGTAAGAATAAAAAAGAAGGAAGAACGCCTACAGGACTTATGAAACAACAATTAAGCAAACACATATTTATGATATAAGAATGTCAGAGAAAAAGAATGAAGAAAGGTACAGGAAATTTATTTACAAAATAATAGCTAAAAACTTCTCACATATCAGGAGAGATATGGACATCCAGATTCAAAAATTTCGACAGTCCTGAATTAGATTCAGCCCAAAATGACCTCTCAGAGGCATATTATAATCAAATTCTCTAAAGTTAAAGACAGAGAATTCTAAAAGCAACAAGAGAAAAGCATCAAGTCACATATAAGGGAATTCTCTTTAGATTATCAAGAGATTTCTCATCAGAAACCTTTCAGGGTAGGAGAGAATGAGATATTCAAAGTGCTGAAAGAAAAAAAAAAGTTTATCAGACAAAAAATACTATATCCAGCAAAGCTATCCTTTAGAAATGCAGGAGATATAAAGATCTTTTTAGACAAGCGAAAGCTGAGATAATTTATTACCACTAGACTGATCTGACAAGAAATGCTTAAGACGGTGCTACAACTGGAAACAAAAGGATGATACTTACCATTATGAAAAAAACATGAAAGCATATAACTCACTGTTATAAGTGCATTCGTAATCATACTCAGAATACCCCAGTGCTATAATGGTGCTATGTAAGTCTATCAGTCTTCTAGTATCAAGTTTTTTAAAAAATTTTTTTATTTCCATAGTTTTTTTTTTTTTTGGGAACAGATGGTGTTTACTTATGTGAGTAAGTTCTTTAGTGGTGATTTGTGAGATTGGGGTGCACCTATCACCTGAGTGATACAGTGAACCAAATTTGTAGTCATGTATCCCTCACCCCCTTCCCATCCTTTTCGCCTTAGTCCCTAAAGTCCACTGTATCATTCTTATGCCTTTGCATCCTCATAGTTTAGCTCCCACTTATGAGTGAGAACATATGATGCTTGAGTTTCTGTTCTTGAGTTACTTCACTTAGAATAGTAGTCTCCTGGGCTGGGTGTGGTGGCTTGTGCCTGTAATCCCAGCATTTGGAAGGCCAAGGTGGATGGATCAAACTGAGGTCAGGAGTTTGAGACCAACCTGGCCAATATGGTGAAACCCCATCTCTACTGAAAATACAAAATTAGCCCGGTGTGGTGGTGCATGCCTATAATCCTCACTACTTGGGAGGCTGAGGCAGGAGAATTGCTTGAACCTAGGAGGTAAAAGTTGCAGTGAGTTGAGATTATACCATTGCACTCCAGCCTGGGCAACAAGAGTGAAACTCTGTCTCAAAAAAAAAAGAATAATAGTCTCCAATCCCGTCAAGGTTGCTGCAAATGTCATTAATTTATTTCTTTTTATGGCTGAGTAGTATTCCATTGTGCATATATACCACCACAGTTTGTTTATCCACTCGTTGATTGATGGGCATTTGGGCTGGTTCCACATTTTTACAATTGCAAATTGTGTTGCTATAAACATGCATGTGCATGTATCTTTTTCGTATAATGACTTTCTTTCTTCTAGGTAGATAGTAGTGGAATTGCTGGATCAAATGGTAGTTCTACTTTTAGTTCTTTAGGGAATCTCCACATTGTTTTCCATAGTAGTTGTTTACATTCCAGCCAGCGGTGTAGAAGTGTTCTCTTTTCACTACATTCACACCAACATCTGTTATTTTTTTTTATTATGGCCATTCTTGCAGGAGTAAGGTGGTATCACATTGTGGTTTTGATTTGCATTTTTCTGATCATTAGTGATGTTGAGCATTTTTTCATATGTTTGTTGGCCATTTGTATATATCCTTTTGAGAATTGTCTATTCATGTTCTTAGCCGATTTTTGATGGGTTTTTTTTTTTTTTCTAATTTGTTTGAGTTCCTTGTAGATTCTGGCACATTTAGGCCGTTTACATTCAACATTAGTATTGAGATGTATTATTCCATTCATAGTGCTATTTGTTGCCTGTAAAGCTTAGGTTTTTGTTTGTTTATTTGTTTTCTGTATTTTATATGTCCCGTGAGAGTCATGCTTTAAAGAGGTTCCATCTTTATGTGTTTCTAGAATTTGATTCGAGATTTAGAGCTCCTTTTAGCAGTTCTTGTAGTGCTGGCTTGTTAGGGACAAATTCTCTCAGCATTTGTTTATCTGAAAAAGACCGTATCTTTCCTTCATGTATGAAGCTTAGTTTCACTGGCTACAAAATTCATGGCTGATAATTGTTTTGTTTAAGGAGGTTGAAGATAAGGCCCCAATCCCTTCTAGCTTATAGGGTTTCTGCTGATAAATCTGCTGTTAATCTAAATCTGTTGTTAATCTGATAGGTTTTCCTTTATAGGTTACCTGGTGTTTTTGCCTCACAGTTCTTAAGATTCTTTCCTTCATCTCGACTATAGATAATCTGACGACAATGTGCCTAGGCAATGATGTTTTTGTGATGAATCTCCCAGGTCTTTTTTGAGCTTCTTGTATTTGGATGTCTTGGTCTCCAGCAAGACTGGGGAAGTTTTCTTTGATGATTTCTCCAAATACGGTTTCCAAACCTTTAGATTTCTCTTTTTCCTCAGGAACACCAATTATTCTTGGGTTTGGTCATTTAACATAATCCTAAACTTCTTCAAGGCTTTGTTCATTTTTTAAATTCTTTTTTCTTTATCCTTGTTGGATTGGGTGAATTTTAAAACCTTGTATTTGAGCTCTGAAGTTCTTTCTTCTGCTTGTTCGATTCGATTGCTGAGACTTTGCAGAGCATTTTGCATTTCTCTAAGTGTGTCCTTTATTTCCTGAAGTTGTGATTGTTTTTTATTTTTGCTGTCTATTTCTCTGACTATTTCTCCCCTCATTTCTTGTATCTTTTTTTTTCCCCCTTAAATTGGACTTCACCTTTCTCTGGTGTCTCCTCATTTGCTTAATAATCAACCATCTGAGTTCTTTTTCAGGTGAATCGGGGATTTCTTCTTGGTTTGGATCCATTGCTGGTGAGCTAGTGTGATTTTTTTGGGGGGGTTAAAGAATCTTGTTTTGTCACATTACCAGAATTGTTTTTCTGGTTCCTTCTCATTTGGATAGACTATGTCACAGGGATAATCTGGAGCTCAAGGCTGCTGTTCAGATTCTTTTGTCCCATAGGGTGTTCCCTTGATGTAGTGCTCTTCCCCTTTTTCCTACGGATGTGGCTTCCTGAAAGCCAAGCTGTAGTGATTATTATCTCTCTTCTGGATCTAGCCACCCCACAAGGCCACCAGGCTCCAAGCTGGTACTGGGGGTTGTCTGCACAGTGTCCTGTGATATGAACCATCTTTATATCTCTCAGCCATGGATACCTGAACCTGCTCCAGTAGGGGTGGCAGGGGAGTGAAATGGACTCTGTGGGAGTCCTTAGTTTTGGTTCTTTAATGCACTAGTTTTGTGCTGGTTGGTTTCCTGCCAGGAGGTGGCACTTTCAAAAGAGCATCAGCTGTGGTAGTGTAGGGGAGGATCAGGCAGTGGACAAGCCCTAGAACTCCCAAGAGAATATGCCTTTTGTCTTCAGTGACCAGAGTGGGTAGGGAAGGACCATCAGGTGGGGGCAGAATTAGGAATGTCTGAGCTCAGACTCTTCTTGGGTAGGGCTTTCTGAGGCTGCTATGGGGGATGAGGGTGTGGTTCCCAGGTCAATGGAGTTATGTTCCCAGGAGGATTACAGCTGCTGCTGTGTCATGTGGGTTTTCAGGGAAGTGGGGGGAAGCTGGCAGTTATAGGCCTCACGCAGCTCCCACACAGCCCAAAAGGCCAGTCTCACTTCCACTGTGCCCACCCCTCTAACAGCACCAACTTTGTTTCCAGGTAGTGGGTGAACACGGCTGAGAACTTGCCCCAGGCTACCAGCCTCTCAGCTTAGAAAGCAAGCAGGCCTTTTGTGCCTCCCCACCTGTCGAGCCTGCACACCGGATTTATGCCTTCACCCAAGTTCTGGCCAGGAGACTTCAGGTTTGGTTGGAATTGTTGTGAAGTTCAGCTGGAGGTTTCTTTCTCCTTGTGGTCTTTTCCCAGTTTTCCCGAAAACTCCTGTGAGACAAGTCAGAAATGGCTTTGCTAGGGACCCAGAGAGCCCACAGGGCTCTTACCACTGCTTCCTCTACCCCTTGGTAGAGGCTCGGTTCTCTAAACTGACTCAACTCCAGGTAAGGTCAAATCCTTCTCCCACGATCTGGATCTTCAGGTTCCCCAGTGAGGATGTGTGTTCTGGGGTGGACAATCCCCCTTTCCCACTTTCACAGTTTGGGCACTCACAGTATTTGGGCTGTCTCCCAGGCCCTACAGGAGCAATCCACTTCCTTCAGAGGGTCTGTGGATTCTCTTGGCTTTCCTGGTGTATTCCTGCACTAGTTCTGGAGCAAAAGTTCACAGTGAGAGTCTCCACATGCTGTTCTGTCTGAGTGGGAGCTGCAATCTAGTCCTGCTTCCTATCTGTTATTTCCCTCTTTGTCTATTAGGAAGTTTTCGAGTCAAAATAGCATCAGCTACAATTAATGGATAAGGAACACACAATATATACAAAAGTAAATTAAGGCAACATTAATACAGATTTTTTGGAAAGAGGGAAAAATCTAGAATATTTTCATGCAACCAAAGTTTAGTTGCTGTCAGCTTAAAATAACATATTATAACTACAAGACCCTTTATGTCAGCCCCATGATAACCACAAAGAAAGAAATTACAGCAGACACACAAATGAGAAAGAGAAGGGGAACAAAGCTTAGTACCCCAGAAAACCATCAAACCACAAAGGTAAACAACCAGAGAGGAAGAAAGGAACAAAGGATCAACAAAACAACCAGAGAAATGTTAACAGAATGACAGGAATAAGTTCTTATCTATCGATAATACCTTTGAATGTAAATGGACTAAATTATGTAATTAAAATATACAGAGTAGCCAAAATTAACAACAAAAAAGACCCAACTATATGTTGCCTACAAGAGACTCACCTCATTGTTAAAGACAAACAGACTGAGAATAAAGGAATGTAAAAAAAATTTTTCATGCAAACAGAACCCAAAAGCAAGTAAGGGTAGCCATACTTATATCAGATAAAATAAATTTTAAGTCAAAAACTGTACAAGGAAACAAGTAGATCATTAGATAATGATAGGGATCCCTATCATCAAGAAGATATAAAAATTATAATTATATATGCACCCAACACCAGAGCACACAGATACATAAAGCAAATATTATTAGACTTAAAGAGAGAGATAGACTCTAGTACAATAATAGTAGGGTATGTCAGCACCTACTTTCAACAATGGATATATTATCTAGACAAAAAAGTCAACAAAGAAGCATTGGACTGAAACTGAACCATAGATCAAATGTACCTCACAGATATTTAAAGAACATTCCACCTGACAGCTACAGAATACACATTCTTCTCAACTGCACATGGAACATTCTGCTGGATCGATCACATTAGGCTACAAAACTAGTTAAGAAATTTAAGAAGACAGAGATCATATCAAGTATCTTTTCTGACCACAATAGTATAAAACTAAATTAACAATAAGAAAAACTTTGGAAACTTTATAAATACATGGAAACTACTCAACATGTTCCTAAGCTAACAATGGGTCAATGAATAAATTAAAAGAGAAATTAAAAATTTCCTTGAGACAAATGAAAATGGAAGCACATCATACCAAAAACCTATGGGACACAGTAAAGTAGTTCTAAGAGGAAAGTTTGTAGCAATAAATTACTATATTTAAAAAAAAGGGCTGGGCACGGTGGCTCAAGCCTGTAATCCCAGCACTTTGGGAGGCCAAGACAGGCAGATCACGAGGTCAGGAGATCAAGACCATCCTGGCTAACCTGGTGAAACCCCGTCTCTACTAAAAAGTACAAAAAACTAGCCGGGCGAGGTGGCAGGCACCTGTAGTCCCAGCTACTTGGGAGGCTGAGGCAGGAGAATGGTGTAAACCTGGGAGGCGGAGCTTGCAGTGAGCTGAGATCCGGCCACTGCACGCCCGCCTGGGCAACAGAGCGAGACTCCGTCTCAAAAAAAAAAAAAAAAAAAAAAAAGAAGAAGAAAGATTTCTAATAAACAACCTAATGATATACTTCAAGAAACTAGAAAGATAAGAACAAACTAGCCCCAAATTTGTAGAAGGACAGAAATAATAAAGTTCAGAGTAGAAATAAATGAAAGAGGTTTAAAAAATTGTTAAGATCAATAAAACAAAGAGTTAGATATTTGAGAGAATAAACAAAATTGACAAGGTTTTTTCTAGATTAAGAAAACAAAAGAGAAGACTCAAATAAATAAAACCAGAGATTAAAAAAGAGACATTATACTTGACACCACAGAGATACAAAGTGTGATAAAAAATGATTATGAATAACTACACTAACAATTTCTTTTAGCTCTGTCACCAGGCTGGAGTGCAGTGGCATGAGCTGGACCATAACCCACTGTAACCTTGAACTCCTAAGCTCAAATGATCCTCCTCCCTCCAGTCTCCCAAGTAGCTGGGACTACAGGATTGCACCACCACAACCTGCAACCTTTTTGTTTTTTGTAGAGATAGGGTCTTGCTATATTACCCAGGCTGGGTCAACAAATTTGATAACTCAGAAGAAATAGATAAATGTCTAATCACATATAAGCTACAAAGATTAAATTATAAAAAAATAGAAAATCAGAGTAGACTGATAATGAGTGAGGAAATTAAATAAATAATAACAAGCCTTCCTTTAAAGAAAAGTCCAGGACCTGATGGCTTCACTGCTGAATTCTGCCAAGCTTTTAAAGAATAATAACACAAATTCTCCTCAAACTATTCCAGAAAACCGAAGAGGAGGGAATATGTACAAACCCATTTTGTGAGGACACAATTACCTTAATTTTAAAACTAGACAAGGATGCAACAACAACAACAACAACAACAACAAAGAAAACTACAGGCCAATATCTCTGATAAACATAGATGCAAAGATTATCAACAACATACTAGCAAACTGAATCAAACAGCACATTAAAAGAATCATTCACTATGGTAGAGCACATTTCATCTTAGAGATACAAAGATGGCTTCACACACGAGTTGATAAATGTGATATACCACATTAACAGAAAGAAAGACAAAAATCATAAGACAATTTCAATTGAGACAGAAAAAGAATTTGACTAAATTTAACATTTCTTCTCTCAACAAATTTGGTATAGAAGGTACGTCCCTCAGCATGATAAAGGCCATTTATGACAAACCCACAGCCAACATCAGAATGAGTGAGGAAAATAATATCAGGAGCAAGACAAGGATGCTCACTTTCACCAGTTCTATTCACGATAGTACTAGAAGCCTTAGCCAGAGCAATTAGGCAAGAAAAAGAAATAAAAGGCATCCATGTCGAAAAGGAGAAAGTTAAATTGTTCCTATTTGCATAAAATACAATCTTATGTCTAGAAACCCCTAAGAAACACCAAAAACCTGTTAGACCTAATTTTAAAAATTCAGTAAATTTGCAGGATATAAAATCAACATACAAAAATCTGTAGTATTTCTACTAATAGTGACCTATCTGAAAAATAACTGAAGAAAAAAACAATTCCATTAGGAGCTACAAAAATTAAGCTACCTGGGAATAAACTTAACCAAGGACATGAAAGATCTGTACACTGAAAACTATAATACTTTGATGAAAGAAGTTGAATGGGACACAAATAAATGGAAAAACATTCTGCATTCATAAATTGAAGGAATATTTTTAAATGGCTATAT